>NC_142692.1:43428692-43568397 GCF_029641045.1 Salvia hispanica | reverse complement strand
ATAGATTTTATTACACAGATTGGTAAAGTAAGAAAAGAGATAATTTTTTTTTTATTAAAGTACTACTTCCGTCGTCCTATAAAAAAAATTATCACACTTGTGGGACGACACGGGATTTTAGAATATTTTGTTTTGTGTGTTAAATGGAGAGAAAAAAATAATTTTTATATTAACGTGAGAGATAATATTTTCCAAAAATAAAAATATGACATTTTTTTTGGAACAAATTAAAAAGGATAAAGTGTGACATATATTATGAGACGGAAGGAGTATTATTTATAGATAATGTATAAATCTCATCTGTTTAGAAAGAGAAATTTTTTCTAATAAAAAAGTCTAAGTTTAATAGATGGGCCAAAATGGACGAAAAAATCTTTTTTTTTTTCAGCACATAATCCTTCTTACATTCTACCATTTGTTATTTCTTTAATTTTTAGTATTAATTATGTTTCTTTAATTTAATATTCCAATTTTGGTAATTTAGTGTTTTTGTTTATTTGTTTATATTTTTAGTTTGTCATTTTTTATGTTTTTATATAAATTTTGCATTAATAATATTTTCTATTAATACGAATAATAATATAAAAAATATATATAAAATGAAATGGTCGAATGGTCATTATAAAATTATTAAAAAATACTCCCTCCATCCCAAGATAAGTGATCTACTTCTTTTGGGCACGGGATTTAAAGAATGGTATTTAAATAAGTTAAAGTGGAGAGAGTAAAGTATGAGAGAGAGAAAAATAGAGGAGAGAAGAGAGAAGAGAGAATAAAGTAAGAGAGATGACTTTTTGCTAAAAATGGAAATAGGTCACTTATAGTGGGACACCCCAAAAAGGAATACAAGTCACTTATTTTGGACGGAGGGAGTATATAATTGGATTGAATAAATATTGATAATATAATAGATGTAAAAACTAATTAATTATTAAAAAAATATTAATTAACTTGAGCTGGAATTTTTTGTACTCACACATATCTATAAAAATAAAGAGATATACAAAAATAAATGTAATTGAAGTATTATTAGTGGAAAATGGGGCAATCATTAGTGAGAAAGAAGTTACTAAAAATAAAAACTACCAATTTTTTTGGGACAGACTTAAATAAATATAGTCTTTATTTTTATGGAACAGAATGAGTATTAAACATATTTTATTGGTATACTTGGAGTACACGTATAACACTGGTGGATTCTAGGGGGGGAGGGGTTTCTGCCCTCTCCCTGGCCGTCCGAAAAGCCTAAATATCGCTTAGGTTCAAGCCATAAATAGGAAATCGACCCCTCCATTGATAGAAAAATAAGGATTTTCGATAAATATTGTATTAAAGTTAGTAAGCACGTGGTTGAGTCGTTTGTCTTTTAATTGAGAAGTCTGTGGATCAAGCCTCATTAAGAGCATTTTTTCTTCTCCTAACCTTTCTTTTTTTATTTTATCAATTCATATCGCTTCTTATTATCAAATCAAACCATAAAATACTTATGAATCTATAGTTTTTTATTCTCTCGTCCCTCATTAGGAGTCACACTTCCGTTTCTGCATTCTTTTATAAAAATGATAATAAATATTTAAAGTGGAGAAATGGTAAAGTAAGAGAGAGAATGATGTAGAGAAGACTTTTGACTCAACTTTATTTTATCCAAATAATACCCGCAAGTGTACGGGGTTATCGTAGCAAATAGCAAGCAAGAGTATATCGTATCCCACAGAGACAATTTAGTGTAAACCCAAGTACCACGAACAAATTTCAACTACTATCCAGACAATCGAGAATTTTGGTTTTAAACTAACAACTACTAAAAACACATAAAATCAGAGATTAAAATAAAGCACTTAAACAAGAAAACAATTAAGCAAGTTGTAGAAAATGATAGAGAAATATGCAGAATTCAAGGATCCGATTCACAACTCATAGCCTAAAAACCTATTTACCATTTAAAGTCTCCAGAATTGTTGAATCAATCACAAATATAGATAAACCCCCTCCCGAGGTGAGAAATCCGTAGATTGGGTGTAATAATTGAAGTCTCCTTCTAATTCTTAGACCTAACTCCTAATAGTTCGATTAGATTAAAGATCCCACTCAAAACCTCAACTCTCCCGAGTTTTATTGAATTAAGGTGTGAATTATTCTTCTTTCAAGGTTAAATATTTCATCTCTCGATTACTCTAAGAAACCCTACACCCCCAATTGGTGATCAAGTAATTGTTAGGAACAAGCACAAGAATAATTCAAACAATTGCAAGAGCAAGATAAAAACGAAGTCAATTGGATTAAAACTATGAATCAATGCATCTTCACCAAGAATTCGACATGAAAAGTTTAGCTACTCATATTTGTGGAAGATAACAAAAAGAAACTATGAAAAACAGTGGAAATCATGATGCGAATCGCAATTGGCGGATGAATTGAAGCTTGAATCTTCAATCTTCTTCAAAGAGTTCTTCACAAAGAGAGAGCGTGTGTTTTTTCGCTTGTCGAGAATGTCTAGAATTGACCTAATTTTTCCTTCTTTTCTCTTCAAAAAATTGTGTTTTAGCTCTAAAAAACGCCAAAATGACGGACCCGGCCGGGTGGAATTAATCCACTGGAAATTCACCCGGCCGGTTGAAAGTTTCTGGACTCTCGCAGGCTTAAGAATGCCACCCAGCCGGGTGGAATTATAGGGTAATAATTCACCCGGCCGCGTGAGATTTTCTAGACAGCGTAGTGTTTTTATAACGTCCATAATTTCTTTTAGCGAACTCCGATTGAGGCGTGCGAGATACCCACGCGAAGCTATTTCGAAGACGAAGAGATTGATATGCATTAGGGGCTGATTGGACTTCAAAATCTCCAGTAAATATTGTCTCAAACCAAGGTTGCTGCACATCCACATATTTTGTACCTTTTTCTACACATTCTTAACAAAATGGTCAACATACCAACATAATAGAGAACTAGATATAAACACGCCTAATAATAGACGAAATATGCTCAAATTCATACAAAACCACCCTCTAAAACCATGTAAAATCCAAGTATGTCAACTTTTCTCTACATTATTCTCTCTCTTATTTTACCATTTCTCCACTTTAAATATTTATTATTATTTTTATAGAACGAGTGCAGAAACGAAAGTGTAACTATTAATGGGGGACGGAGGGAGTATATTATATTGTTATACTTAATACTTATTTTTTAGTTAAATAATATTTTTAATATTAGTTATTTATTACTTCATCCGTCCCATAATAGATGACATACTTGAATGGTATGAGATTTTTGGAGATGTTGTTTTGTGTATTAGGTGGAGAGAGAAAATAGTATATTTATATTAATATGAGAGAGTTTTTTTTATAAAAAGAAAATATAATATCTTTTGTGGGACAAACTAAAAATAAAAGTATAACATCTATTATGGGACGGAGGGAATACTATACAGTACTTATTTTATGTGATCTTTATTGCATCTTGTTACTTGTATATCAAAATATAAATTTAAAATATTTATGGGATCTAAATGTTTACAATTTTACCTAAATTACTTTTGTACTTTTATATGATTTAATATATTATTTAATTTAATAATTAAAAATTATAAGTAGTTAATTTTAGATTAAAGTCCATTTTTGGTCCCCTACATTAAGTTTGTGACCTTTTGGTCCCAAACAATATGTTTTGGTCCAAACTTAACCCTTTTTCGTTAAAACTAATGGTCAAACATGTTTGACCAAATTAATGACTTAATTATAATCTAATCAACCTAATTAATTTAATATAAAAATTTATAAAATATTTTTTACTTAAAAAATAAAAATGAATTAAAATTAAAAAACTATTTAAAATAAAAATTGACTTATTTGTTTCTAAGTAAGAGATAGCTGTCTCTTATTTTATGAAAATACTACTCCCGCCGTCCCGGAGTATTAGACTCACTTCTTTTGGGCACATGATTTAAGGAATTGATATTTAAATAGTTAAAGTGGAGAGAGTAAAGTATGAGAGATGGAAAAAATAGGAGAGATAAGAGAGAAAAAAGTAGGTGGAGAATAAAATAAGATAGATGCTTTTTGTAAAAAAAGGAAATGAGTCTAATATGTTGGGACATCTCAAAAAGGAAAGTTGGTCTAATACCTTGGGATGGAGGGAGTAACATTTACGGGACTTTATATAAAATAAAATTATCATTTACGGGACCATGCTTCTCTTCGACCATCCTCAAAAAGCAAACAATATTTTATGATATTTTCAATATAAAATTAACATTTACGCGACCATACTTTTTTCGATCCATCCCCAAATATCAATCAATGTTCCATGTTATTTTTGGGTGAAGTCCCGTAAATGTTTTTTTCATTAAGTAAGAGGTAGTTTTTATATTTTAATTTAGAATAATAATTGATTAAGTTAATTAGATTATAATGAAGTCAATTCTTTAACTAAGTAAATTTTTGTTTAATAATAATCAATTATTATTTTAAGTAAAAAAATATTTATCAATTTTAATATTAAATTAATTAAGTTAATTATGTTAATTTTTTTATAATTAAGTTATTAATTTGGTCAAACACATTTGAGCGTAATTTTAAGCGGAAAAAGTTAAGTTTGGACTAAAACATATTATTTGAGACCAAAAGATCACAAACTTAATGTAGAGAACCAAAAAAAATTTTAGATTAAATGTAGGGGATAAAAATGAAGTTGGACTAGAGCCTATAATGTCTCTCAAAGTAATGGCAGTTCTTAAAATCTTATTTTCTTCTTATTTGTTTTCTTGACATTGGTTCTCTATGCCTAAGAAGATAGCTATTTTGTGGAATGGGAACAGGGCTATATTATTGGGAATTCACTAACATATGAAGCTCAGGATACGAATGAAAAGATACCTTATGCTCACAGAGTGGCACTCATTTCAGACAAACAATTTGAGGTGCTTTCGTTGTCTATTTGCGAATTTAAACTAGTGTTATAGTCTTTTTGCCCTTTGCTTGGTCTTCCATATCTTGAATAATGATTTCAGCGAGCAAGAGTCAGCTGTAACGGAGAGTATGAGAATCCAGATCCACATAACATTGAATGTTCATTTGCTCTTTATAGTATCAATCAGGTATAAATTACTAATGATATATTCTTGGCATATGTCAATTGATTTTGATGTTTTAGACAATGGTGATGGCCTTTTAATCAAGTGCAGTGCATCAAGCTTATCAACGATGGTCATATTCTAGAGCCAAAATGCAAATTCCTATCACCAAAACCAAGTGGTTCTAGAAAGTTCCAACCGTCTCAATTAGACGATCCAATCGACATCCTCTCCCTCTCCAGCGGAAGTAAACTAACATGCCGCGTATAACTCCACTCTGCCTATCACATTGTCTCCATGTCATCATCGAGCTTAACCCAAAGCTGCCATGTTTTGCAGTATATGAGATATGCGACCTCCTATGTGTGGGCTAATGACGACTGTGAGAGAAGCTCTGCACATCAGAGAGGTACATGAACCAACTTTTTGAATTTGACTATAACAACACATTATTAAGGTGGTGTTGTGCTCACATTATTAAGGTGTTGTTGTGCTCAAAAGTTAATCAATCAATCAATCAGGGAACAGTACCTGATTGGATTAGATGTAACCTGAGCTTGAGCTACGAAAATGACATAGAAAGTGTTGTCGAGTATCATCAAAATCTGAGTGACAGAGGCTTCCAAGCCTTGGTGTATAGGTGAAATTAAATCTGATTCCACAGTCTTAATACTCACGTATATTTTTTGACATTGTTAGTGAAGCTATACGCCTCTTTGTTTCAGCGGTGATCATGACATTAATATACCTTACATGGCCACGTTGAAATGGATCCGCCAACTGAATTTGTCTGTGAATGATGAGTGGAGGGCGTGGACCGTCGATGGTCAAGTTGCAGGGTGAATTTTTCTGCTGTAGCAACTAATGATTGAAGCAAATATCTCATTGCTCAACATTGTGTTATGTGATTTGCAGATACACTGAGCTATACAAGAGTAAGATCAAGGAAGCTTACCTCATGTTTGCTACAATCAAGGCAAGTTAAAGATGTAATTTATTTTTAGTATTTAATTTGAAATGAAAGAAAATATGTGGATGGTTGCAATGCATATATGCAGGGGGCAGGGCATACAGCACCAGAATACAAGCCTAGAGAGTGTTTGGAAATGTTAAAAAGATGGTTGTCTCTCTTCCCACTCTAAAATCTCTCTCATCTTCATTTATGTAATAATTTACCATTTTTGCTTGGATTAAAGCACTTGGAATTTTGTATTCATTTGTGTAGTATTGGTTTTTTTTTTTTTTAATCTTTGTACCCATTACCACCACTTTTATGTGTATCATGTTTCTAAAAAGCATAGCGGCATTGACAACGTATATCACTACAAAAATCTCGCGATTTAGCAGCGGATAAACATCCGTCACTATTAGTAGCGGATTTGTAACGAAATATCCGTTGCAAAAGTTAGTAAGGGAATTTGTAGCAGATTTTCAATAAAATTTGGCGGCATAATAGTGCGCCATATTTAGGGACGAATTTAGTAACGGATCCAGTCCGCTAGTAATTAGTAGGAGGCATATCCGCTACTAATAATTATTTCTTTATTAATAAAAATCTAAATTACAAAATTAAATAAATATAGCGACGGATTCATATTCGCTAGCAAATAGTAGCAGATATATCCGCTACTATTAATTATTACAAAATTAAACAAAAGAAATTATAAAAATAAATAAATTTAGCAACGGATTCGTATCCGTTAGTAGTTAATAGCGGAATAAAAATGTCCGTTACTATTCTGCGGCTAGAATTTTACTTATTATTTTTTATTTAATTTTGTTATTAGTTAATAGCAATACAAAAAATATGATATAGGAAATTTTAAACAAATTCTCACGTGATTTTGAGTTTGATCCAAAATAAATATAATCCCTCCATTTCGCAGTATTTTTTATTTAATTTTGTTATTAGTTAATAGCAATACAAAAATATGATATAGGAAATTTTAAACAAATTCTCACGTTATTTTGAGTTTGATCCAAAATAAATATAATCCCTCCATTTCGCAGTAGTTGAGTCATTTTTTTTTTGCACAAAGATTAATAAAAAATAAATATTAAATATATTAAATGAAAAGATGATAAAATTGGAAAGAGAAAATGCAGAGAGAATAAAGTAAGAGAGGGAATAAAATAGAAGACGGAAAATATGTTGCTTTTTGCTAAAAAGAAAAATTACTCTACTATGGATGGCAGGCAATTTTTGATACGACACGATACGACGACACGGACCCGCACGAAATTAACACGACACGAACACGCACGTTCAGGATTTGGGTCCTTATAGGGTCGACCCAATAAGAACACGAAGATAACGGGTTGGGTCGGGTCGTGTTTGGGTCGGGTTTGGGTTACACGTTAAGAAAAAAAATTATTTTTATTAATTAAAAAATTATTAAACTTTAATTTCTAGTTATTTTTGTTGATTAAAAATATTATACTTTAATTTTAATTAATTAAAAAATATTATACTTTCATTTTATTAATTAAAAATATTAATTAATTTTTCTATAAATTTTAAGAAAATATTATGCTTAGATTTTATTAAAAAATAATATTTTTAATTATTTAATTTTATTATATAGATTTAATATTACTATAATTTAATTTCATTATTTTGATTAAGAAAATAATTATTTTAATTTGGTATTTTTTTATTTTATCATGTAATATCAAGTTTATATCGTATAATAACATCATGTTTTAGTCGTTATCGTATTGTGTCAAGCTAACTTACTATCATTAACAGAGAGTTGACTTTTTTATTTTTACATGATAATACGCACGAACCCGCTGGGTTGGGACACATAAGAACCCGATGATTTTGGGTTGGGTTGAGCTTGGACACGATTGGGTTGTGTCGATAATGGGTTGACACGATAACGACCCAACACGCACGATCTGATAGCCCTTGGAGCATACTAAAGTATAAAAATGACTCAACTATCATGGAACAGAAGGAGTACAATTTTTAATTAAAACAATATTTTTTTTTTAAATTTGAAGATATTTAATTTCAAATTTAATATTTTCTTAAATTATTATAGAATGATTAGTATGTAATTTATTTTAATTTACTTCATATTTTTAAATTTTATTTCAATGTATAATGTTGAAAATGTTCGACAATGTATGTACAATTTATGCATGTTTATCGTTATCCAAATAAATATAAATGTACATAAACTGTATTCGTACATAATATCCCTAAATTTTAAATTTAATTGAATTATTTATGTATTAGTTTTGTTGGGGAGTGATCAATTGCTAACTACAACTAATTTAAGGCCACATGATTTTAAAAAACGTGTGGTCTATAATTTGCCACGTGTAATTTTCGTTTTTATTAATTAAATCGAAAAAGATAAAAAAAACGCCAAATTAGGGTTTTGGATGAAAATGTCAATATTGTGTTTCGAAAATATCAACACAATGCTTTGAGAATGTCAACACAAATTTAGGATTGACATTGTATATGCTTTATATTGACATATTATCTTAGCTGCATTGACATTAACCTGTGTACGAAAAATACGAAAATTCTAGATTTTTTTTTCAAATTTTAACGTCGGAACATATGCATGTAGTATATCGTTGGAATCCTTATAAAATTTTCTTTAATTTGATATATGTTATATGAATTTAAAGTGTTGGGATTTCTTTTAAAAGTTAGTTATAACTAACTTGACATTAATACCCCTATTGATTTTTATTGGAATTAATCTTATAGCCTTATTGACGTTTTTTGTTGATCGTATTGACATTTTGTGGTTGATGATATAGGCCTTTAATTTGAATATCTAATGACTATTATTGAGTTGTAGTTAGCAATTAAGCATTGAGTTAGCAATATAACACTCCCCTAGTTTTGTTATTAGTTAATAGCAATACAAAAGAAGTGACATAGTAAATTCATAATAATTTTTCACATTATTTCAAACTTATTAAAATAAATATACAATTTTTAATTAAAATATTGTTTTTATAATTTTTATGTCATTTAATTATCTGATTTTTTTTGGAGCTGCAACTAAAATTATTTTTTTATGTTAATTATTGATAGTCAATTACGTGATAGAAGATGGGTGCAAATAAATTTTTTAAGTGGTACTCCATATAATTGGATTATTAATTATTAATTACTTTCACTCAACTCACACACCACAACGCACGATTCAACCCTTAACTCCCACGCCGCTTCGACGCCACAGCCTCTCTCGACGCCGTCGCCGCCTCCATCGACGGCCGCCTACCTCGACACTTGACGACCGTCCCTGCTTCTCCTCCCACGGTTCTCTCTCTCTCTCTCTCTATCCCACAGTGCACATCTTAATTTTGCCTAATCTAAATTTTGCCTGTTCAGTTACTTGCTTGTGGGTGTGGTGTTCCCTCATATATTGAATAGGATGAAAGAGGAGCACCAATTCTAGCGTGTATGGCTAAATGGTTCTAGTTTATGTTGGATCAATTCTAATGGGGAATTTTTGTTTAGTTGGCAATTTTGCTTTATTAGGATTATTATTTGTTACTGATATCAGATTTTGATTAACCAGAGTGATGTTTTTGATGATATTTAGAAAGCCATCCTAAGAGTACATTAGGATTTATACAACAGAAAGTGGTGGTCATGCGCCTCCCCACGCGGCAGGGCTCGGAGATTGTGGTGGTCTACGTGCGACACCCATGGCTACCTCCACGCTTCTCTACTCCCATGGCAATGCTGCCGACTCAGACAGAAGTACGAGCTCTTCATCGAGCTCAACATTCATATGTGCGTCAATCTCCTTGGGTACATATGCTTTTTTCGTCTTCAATCGGTCAATTCTAGCAGTTTTTGAATGAATTTGGTTCGCAGAAAAGCATATAAAATTGATTAAGCAGATGCGATTTTCCGTTCACATTATGCTAAAACTCTTTTACTTTATTTGGATTCTGAGTTTCGTGCTCTAGGTTCATGCTCATCATTATAATTTGGAAACCTTTGAAAGTAAGAAAATTTCTCGAGATTGAATTTTTACCATAGGAATTGTGTGCTTTGCTACTGCTACATCTAGTGATAAATTATAGAATAGTTTGTACAATCTGTGAACTCATATATTCACATGTGAGTGTGTGTTTGGGTGTGTGTCACATATTGTAGAAAAGAATAACTTTGTGAAGCTTCTTTGAATATGATCAGGTATGACTACTCTGGATATGGGCAGTCGACTGGGACAGTGAGTGCTAGATCTGATGCTTTTTGTTGGATCTTTCTCTTGGAGCATATACTGTAACTGTGAAAAAGATGGTTATGTTGGTTTTTGTTTGTAGCCCAGTGAGCATAATACAAATGCGGTTATTGAAGCTGCTTTCAAGTGTTTGGAGGAGAACTATGGCACCAAGCAGGAAGATGTTATCTTATACAGTCAATCTGTGGTAAGTGGCCCCACTTTAGATCCAGCAACTTGTTTGCCTAGTGTACGAGTTGTTGTTTTGCATAGTCCTATACTCTCTGGTGTGAGAGTCATGTATTTTGTCAAAAAAACTTATTGGTTCGACATCTACAAGGTTATATCTTCCCCATAATGTGAAATTAAGATGCAAATTTCTTGCTTTCAATTGTGTTGAATTAATGTATTGTTGTTGCGTTGTCTCTTGCTGTAGAACATCGAAAAGTCCATCCTGCTAAATCAACTGTCCTCATTATTCATGTAAGTATCAGTATTTTTCTATTCGTAACTTTAGAAACTCTTATGTTGAAGATGAGGTATTAATACTATATCTGTGTTGGATGCTTCTTGCTTATTTTGACGTAACTCAATATTTCTCAAGTCTTCCTTGCCTATTTGTTATGAATGTGCTATGCTGTGTACTAGTTTTCATGAATTGCATGCTAGAGTCTAGTTTATACCCCCCATTTAAGTGTTTCTTTGCAACATAAATGATCTTGTGATGGTTTGTTGTCAAGGAACTGCAGATAAAGTGGTTAACCTTTCACACAGTGATCAGTTGTGAGAACTCTGCAAAGAGATTGTGGATCAAAGGAGGGACCACTGAATACATCAAACATCTCAAGAAGTTTGTGGCAACAGTGGAGCGATCTCCATAGCACGGAACGAGCACGAGGAAGAGCATAGATATTTTTGATGCTCCGAGGAAGAGCAGCGACAGGAGGGAGAAGCCAAGGCGTAGTATGGACAAGCCCGGGAGATCAAATCACCAACCACAGAATGTTGATAGTTTTAGGATGTCGTTTGAGGGAGAAGCCAAGGCGCAGTTCATGTCCCAACAGTCCCATAACTCGAGTTATTCAGTTGTTCAGTCTCTAGTCATGATTATGAAGAATTATGAGTTTGACCTTTTTGAGATTCATTATTATCTATATTTTAAAGTTATGACAATATCGAACTTTATGTAATTTGAAAAATACTTATTAGTTTATCTATTATTATTTTTTGCTACAAAGAATTGTTGTTATTTATTTGTTGAGATGTTGGTTTGTAGTAAACAGGTTGTCGAAACTGGGCAAACAATAAAATAATTGATCCGTAATATAAATTTAAAGTTTGCAACGGAATAGCAACTGAAGTAAAATATAAATAAATAAAAAAAAAAACTACAGTAGCGGAATATATCCGTTGCTAATCTCTTACTAATGAAATTCTGCTACTGATCCGCTAGTACTAGCAACGAATATATCTGTTGCTAAACTTGATTCATTTTCGTTTCTGTTTTGATTTCAACAGTTAGTAGCGGATTTCGTCTGTTGGAAATCCGTTGCTAGGTCTTATAGCGGACTTTGTACGCTACAAGTGATTTGGCAGCGAGGTCTTTAGCGGCGGACAATATCCGCTACTAATCCGCTGCTAATCTGATTTAGCAACGGAATTTAGTCATTTAGCAGCGGAATTTTCCGTTGCTAAATCGCGAGATTTTTGTAGTGAAGTCATTGCTGAGAAGTGAGAACACACCTTCCTCGAACAATGGTTGTGGTGCGTGGGTGATATGTTAAACGGGTGCGGGTTAGTTCTAGTTCTACAAGTTATTTAATAATCTATGAAAATAAATATTATTCACTTTGTTCCACGAGGCATTTTTGGTTTGCGACAATTTTTAATGTATAAATAATGAAAAATAAAAGGAGAAATATAGGTGTGTTTATCATATTTTCCGATCAATCTTGTCGTACGCGTGCTCTTTTTGCATCGATAGAACCTCACGTTCTATCAATTGGTGCTTCCATTGATTTACTCTTCCTCCATCCCTCAGCCTCACTCACGGTTGTTTTCCATCTTCCTCAACCTCTCTAAAACCTCAAATCTCCAAGACCAAAAAACTCACGCTCCACAATCCAATAGCCGAGCCTTACACCACAGTCCATACCAGCCAGGTCCCACCGCCATCGCTGTGGAGTCAGCGTCAGCCGGTCTCGCCGCCGTACAGCAGTCACCACCCACGTTTCTCCGCATTGCACTCGCTGCTCGAGCATCTCCTCCGTTGCTGAGTCGTCGTCCAGATCTGGCAGCCCCGCCACAACAACTCTCTCAAATCCGTACTCCTTCCATGGCCGCGACCACCGCCAAGCGCAAAATGCCACCGCAACCACAAACATATTCCCTCAACGACATCGGTCAGATGTTGTTCGATATGAACATCCGATTCGCCAAGCAGGACGAGGAATTGTTGACACAAGAGCTTGAGTTGGAGGCCTTCGCACGACAACAAAATGTGTTCAACAAAAGAATTGAGGAAAACCTGGCCAAATTGGCTGCCATCTCTCCGACGCAAAAGGAGCCGCCTGACCCACCAGCAGCTGCAACCACGACACGGGGATGGCAAATTCCGCCATCGCTCACGCAGGCACCTCTTGGCGTTGCACCTGAGGTCTTACCACGCCTTCGCTTCGATCCCCCTCGCTTTGAGGGCGACAATGCCCGAGATTGGATTCACAAAATCCAAACCTACTACAATCATCAGTACATGCCGCTCCATGATCGTTTGTACCTGACGCAATACTTGTTTGATCATCCGGCATCAGAGTGGATGGCGTACTGGGAGGAAAACAATAAAGGCAAAGGTTGGGACGAATTTTTAGTAGCCCGATTCACATAATGAGTACATAGAACGTCTTCCAGCCCTACAGCAGCCCTGCTAAACCTTGGCTGGCGTGCAAGGAGCCTCCCCTCCACCAACATATACATCCCGTGATGACCGCCAGCACGTCCACAACACGATGTCGCCGGTGCAAGTGCAGGATATTATCAGCACGGAGCCGCCACCGCCGCTCATGGATCGAGAAAGTTTTGATGCAAATAGCAGGGACTCACCTCATGAAGCGGGAGTTTTTGTTCCTAATATTGTATTGGAGTCAGAAAATATTGTTGTGAAGGTTGAGATGTTATTTTCAATGGCCCGTTTGATTCTGTACAACCAACTGAGATCATTGCTATGGAGAAAAATAATGACGTCGATTCCAGCAACAACGGTGGATTGAAGTGTGTGCCACGAACTAAACGAGGGTTTTCCGGTGATGCAGCGGGTCTTCTTGATCCATACTACACTGTTGCTTTTGCTTCTAATTAGTATCAATTCTGTTCAATTATTGTTCGTGCACCTTGGTACTATTCAAGCAACAAATATGGGCACTTGGTTGAGGTTTTACTTGATGGCGTCGATAGCCGTGATACTCTTCAATTTAGTGGAGAAGAAGGAGTTCGCATATTTGATCCAGGAATATTTGAGTCGGATGATATTGATGTTATTATGAGCCCGAGAAGCCTTCATGCCATAATTTACTGTTCTCATTTAGGGCAGATGCTGATTGGAGCTTACAGAGGCTTCGGCAGCGGCTTGGTGATTTCCGTGGACATACTATTGCAATTCAGATTTTCCACCTTGAGGACAAGGTGTATTTCAACCGGGGGAGAGTTGATAGGGCAGAATCCAAATCACGCTCAAGATCGCGTCCAAATCTCTCTCAATATCCAAAGTATCTTTTAATAGTATTTGATTTGATTTTGCATATCTTTTGTAATCTTTTTAATATATTTTGCTTGCTTAGCAAGATAGGCTTTAGGATTTAGAATTCTATAAATTATAGAATTTCCTATCATTTTGATTCATTGAGAATTAAGAAATAAAATACTTCTTTTCTCATTCTTGTTCCAAAACCCTAGAACTTCAACTAGGTGTGTTTATCATATTTTCCGATCAATCTCTGTCGTACGCGTGCTCTTTTTGCATCGATAGAACCTCACGTTCTATCACCCAACCTCCATAATTTTTATTATTTGATAATATCTACAATATTTGAAAAGAACAATTAAGTGGAGACTATTTTTATTAATTTTATATGTAATCTTGATGAAGTTTAATCGAAATGGTGAAATCAAAAATATAAAATTAATTGATAGAGTAGACGTAATATTTTGGTCACACGTACATAATTAAGATTCATTAATTTTAATTTTTTTAAAAATTTTTGCGAGATATAAATATAATAACCTTATCAATCCAACCTTTTATATTGGATAAAAAAACTATCTTGAATATAATCTTGTAACCCCAAAAAAAAAAAAAAAAATCTAATATCTTGTTTACCAAACATCAATCCTTAATCCAATATTAGTTTAATCTTGGATAAGGCCCATCCTAACCTATCTCATACTATATCTATGATTATTTAGTGTCACCAACCGAACATGCACTAAGGAAACAAATTGATCAAGCTGAACAAGACCAGTTAAGCTAAATTAGAAACAAAACTGGAAACGAGTAAACTGATCAACCCGAGTCAAGGAGTCCTCTTGTGCAAGACGAGATACGCTCTGATAGTGCTCCCAGTTTGGCGTGTCGTCTCCAAGGATAAAACGACTTCGTCTTGTTCATTGCAAACCGCGGTTTATACAAACTCTGGCGAACTAGATGATGGAAAGGACAGAGCTTAACGGATAAGACAAATTAGAGAGAGAGCTAATGCTTTGTGAATGCAGATGTTCTATTTTGTATTGTTGTATGGAATGCATAAAATGTCTTCCTATTTATTGGGTCGGCCATCCTGCCCAGGCTCGGCTGACCAATGAAATGGAGCGGGTTTGGGCTTAGCTAAGAAGGTTAATTGGGCTCCAGTTGGGCATTTTTACAAACCTAGGATCGGCATGGGCCCAAGCCCACTCAAAGCACAGGCCCGACAACATCTCACTTATGTACTAGTTTTATACACTATATTCTTAATTCTTTCAGTATATTTATTTTTTTCGGCATGGATTTTAAAAAATGATAGGTGGGAAAAGATGATGAAATGTGCAACCCATTTTTATATACTCCCACCATCCCAAAATAGGAGTCACTCTTATTATGGGCACGAGTTTTAAAAAATGTAAAGTATAGTGGATTAAAAAAGTTAGTGGAATATGAGACCCACTTTTTTATATTGGTTTTATAATAAAATGTGAGTGAAGTGAGTTAGTGGAATGTGAGACATACTTAACATTTATGACAATAATGAAGTGTGACTCTTATTGTGAGACGGACCAAAATAGCAAAGTGTCACTCTTATTGTGGGACGGAGGGAGTATTAGTAATAGAATGTGAGTGAAATGAGTTAGTGGAAAGTGAGTTGTACCTACCATTTACAGTAAAAGTGAACCGAGATTCTTAATGATGAACATACTAAAATAATAAACCGGGAGTCCTAATGACGGACAGAGGGAGTACATCTTATATATGGTTCTCTTCTCGAATATGAGATAGTTAATACACTATTAATTAATACATTGGACTTCTCATACAAGGCATTATTTTTCACATATTGGGAATCGACTTAGTGAAAATAAATATACATCTATTTTCAGAGTAGAGCGACACTAAATCATTTAATTTCACAAAATTAAATGTTTCGTCGCTTTTACTCTTGATCAATACCCTTTGACGAAGCACGATTCCAAACATTTTAAATATCACATTCATATATTATTAGTACAACATATTTTCCTCACGCTCCATTCATACCATAATTCTATTTTCTACAAGACAATGGGCTATGGGCATGGGACTAAAAAAACTTTACATGAACAGAACTTGACAAATTGTGTGGCCATCATGTCGAGTGATCAAGCCGATTGGGCGTCGATGTTCATTGAATCAGAAATTTACTTAGGGTTTCTATTGTAGCAAAATAAGAAAAAGTAGAACAGGAATGCAATGTCACTGTGCATGAAGACATTCCTGCTTTTGCTTGTTGCTTTCGTTGTTGGAATCAAGTCTGCTGCTTCGCACACAATTGTAGAGACCCTTCCCGGCTACGACGGATCTCTGCCTTTCAAACTCGAAACAGGGTCTCTACATTTCTCAGTTCACTAGCTACACTCTGTTTTCTCTGTTTAATTGGAAAGAAATGATGTTGTTTTGTGGGTGTTGTGCATGCATGGTGACTGAGAATAGCAATCTAGGGTGCATGGGAAGAAGTCGAAGGATGCGTTGTAGCATATCAAGAAGAGTTCAAAAGTTAGTTAGGAAGACTAGCCGTTGTAGGCGGTTATCTTCATGGTTGTAACAGATTTTGTGAAGTCTCTTTCACTCGATCTCTTGTATAAGTAGTGTAGAGATTCGCTCTTTGTAGCGGTAGATTCAGTTGTAAAACTCTTCAAGAATCCTTCAATAAAAGTTTCTCTCTTCAAGATTCACATTAAATCATCTTCCACATTCAACTCTGTTTTCTTGTTCGATCATAATCATTCTTTATCTTCAACAATTGGCGTCGTCTGCACGTCTAGAGTCAGAAAAATTCACAGGAAAGAATGATTACGGTTTATGGAAGATGAAGATGAAGGCAGTCCTCATACAACAAGGATTGGCTGCGCGCTTACCTCTGCAGAAGCTGATGGGAAAGAGAAAGGGCCTGCACTCGATGAGAAGGCACAACAGAAGTTCGATGAAATGCTGATGAAGGCACATAGCGCTGTCATCTTGTGTTTAGGCGACAAAGTGCTTCGTGAGGTGCAGGCCGAGAAACAGCCGCTGGTATCTTGAAGAAGCTTGATGAGGTCTACATGGCCAAGTCTCTTGTGAATCACCTCTACATAAAGAGGAGATTATATTCATACAGCTTTGCAGAAGACAAATCCATTGTTGAGCAGTTAGAAGATTTCAGCAAATTGATTGATGATCTTGAAGCCGTCGATGTCAAGATCAGCGATGAAGATAAAGCAATTCTAGTCTTGAATTCCTTGCCTAATTCATATGATCAGATGAGGGATGCCATCCTCTATGAGCGTGATAAGCCTATTACATTGACTGAAGTCCACTCGACTCTCATGGCAAAGGAGTTACAAAAAGGATCTAAGAAGCATCAAGATCCTTAGCCTGAATCCCTTAATATCAAGAAGTTTCACAAGAAAAAGTTTAAAAAGAAAGTGGAGGATTCAAAGGGTGAAGGATCTGGTATGAAGGAGACCCGTTCTTGTCATTGGTGCAAGAAACCGGGACACTTAAAGAAGGATTGCTATGGTTGAAATAAGAAACAAGCTTCTGAAAGTCAGCCCCACACCAATGTTATCAGCAGTGAAGGTGATGAGCCAGCTGAGGTGATGAATGTGATGGAGAGTGGGAAGAAAAGCTTATGGATCATGGACTCAGGCTGCTCTTTCCATATGTTCCCAAATAAAGGTTGGTTCCTTGATCTTGAGGAGTGCAATGGATCTGTGTTATTGGGCAACAACAATACTTGTGCTATCAGAGGAATTGGGAGCATTAAGCTGAGAATGTATGATGGCTTGGTTAGAATTCTATCTAATGTGAGATTTATTCCTGAGGTCGAGAGAAACCTTATTTCTCTAGGAACTGTGGAGAGAAAAGGATTTCTGTTTATTTCAGAAAAAGGAGAAATGAAGGTCTGTAAAGGGGATCAAGTAAAGATGGTAGCCAAGAGAATGGGTTGTCTATACTATCTACATGCAACAGCTATCTCAGGAGAATCTCATATGGCAGCCAAAAGTGATCTTAGAAGCTGGCATTATAAGCTGGGACATCCAGCTGAAGGTACCTTGAGAGCACTGGTCCATAAGAAACTCATCCATGTACCAGATGGTGAAATGATGGGGCCATGTGAGGATTGCTTGCTGGGAAAGGCCAAGAAACTATCATTCCCAAAAAAGGTAAGCACTCTTCAACCTCTCCACTGGACTATATAGACTCAGATTTGTGGGGACCTGCACCAATGAAGAGTTTAGGTGGAGGAAGGTACTATATGTCTATAATTGATGATTTTTCTAGGAAAGTGTGGGTTTATATCTTAAAAGAGAAGTCAGAGGCCTATAACAACTTCAAGAATTGGTGCAAGGAGATGGAGAATGTAAAGGGCAGATGCCCAAAGGTGCTCAGAACAGACAATGGTCTGAAATATCTGTCTAAAGTGTTTGATGGTTTTTGCCAGGAAAAGGACATTAGAAGGCACAAAATCGTTTCTGCCAACCCCCAACAAAACGGGGTGGCAGAACGGATGAATAGAACATTATTGGAAAGAGTCAGGTGCTTATTATCATCCTCTGGTGCAGGGAAGCAGTTCTGGGCAGAGGCTGTTTCTACTGCAGCTTTCTTGATCAACAAATGCCCATCTTCTAGTATAGGTGGCTCTATACCGGATGAGATGTGGTATGGCTCAAGTCCTGACTATTCAAGGCTGAGGCCTTTTGGGTGTAAGGCTTTTGCACATCAAAAGCAAGGCAAGCTTAGTGCAAGGGTAGTCCAGTGTATAATGTTGGGATATCAGAGAGGAGTAAAGGGTTACAGGCTATGGTGTGTAGAGCCTGGGAATCAGAAGGTGGTGGTGAGCAGAGATGTGGTCTTCATTGAGGATCAAATGCCTTTCCTGATCAAAAATCCTGCAGAGAGTTCTGGTGCTGAACCTCAGGCTGAAGCTGGTTTTGAGGTGGAGTCTGGGAGTTCTTCTGATCAGCAACATATTCAAACTGATGTTACAGATGGTGTATTGGAGGATTATGAGGAAGCATTAGTGCCTCCACAGGATCAGCAACCCTCTTCACAAGAATATCAGATTGGGAGAGATAGGCCAAGAAGAACAAACCTAAGGCCACTAGCAAGGTTCAGTGATTATGAGATGATGTTTTATGCTCTTCATATTGCTAAGCAGATAGAGCTATCTGAGCTAGGTTCTTACACAGAGGCTATTAATGGGTCTGAAAAGCTGGAATGGCTACAGGCCATGAAGGAAGAGATTCAATCTTTATTGAACAACAAGACTTGGATTCTGGTTGATAAAGCTGAGTTCAGGAAAATCATAGGCTGCAAATGGGTGTTCAAGAAAAAGATTGAGACCACAGAATCTCAAAATGGTAGATTCAAAGCTAGGCTTGTTGCTAAAGGCTTTAACCAGGAGGAGAGAGTAGATTTTAATGAAGTATATTCTCCTGTGGTCAAGCATAATTCTATCAGAGTGCTACTGGCTATAGCAGCTAAGAAAAACTGGGAGCTAAAGTAGATGGATGTGAAGACGGCCTTTTTTAAATGGAGATCTGGAAGAGTGTTTTTACATGGCTCAACCTCAGGGTTTTGTCAAACCTGGTGGATAGGAGAAGGTCTGCATGCTCAAAAAGAGCATTTATGGTTTAAAGCAAAGTAGCAGGCAATGGTATCTAAAGTTTGGTGAAAGTCTAGCAAGATTAGGGTTCTGCAGATCACTTTATGATAGTTGTGTATTTGTGGAAAGAGAGAAAGGTAGAGCAGCTACATACTTGTTGCTATATGTAGATGATATGCTCATCTCAGGGCCAGATGTTGAAGAGATCAGAAAGATTAAAGCTCAGTTCAAGTCAGACTTTGAGATGAAAGATCTTGGAGTTGCCAAAAGGATACTTGGTATGGATATTGTCAGAGATAGAAATAAAAGGAAGCTATGGCTATTCCAGACCGACTATATTCAGAGGACATTGAAGAAGTTTAAAGTCCAGAACACGAAAAGCACCTCAACTCAATTAGCAGTTCACTTCAAACTGCAGAAAGAGCAGATGCAGCTGATCCCATATTCTAATATTGTAGGGAGTCTTATGTACATGATGATCTGCACAAGGCCTGATATAGCCCATGCTAGCAGCACTACCAGCAGGTACATGGCAGAGTTTGGCAGACAACATTGGAATGCTTTGAAGTGGACCTTGAGGTATCTTAAAGGAGATGACAAGTTAGTTATTCTATTCACTGATCAAGGTGGAGCAAATGAGGCAGCTCTGGTTGGGTTATGTGATTCAGAGATGAGGTGGAGAGTGGCAAGGTCAAGTTGGTGAAGATTGACACTGCACACAACCCTGCGGATATGCTCACAAAACCCTTGAGCAAAGAGAGGTTTGATTACTGCCGTAGGCTAATAGTCTTGCTTACCATAGATTTTTGATTGTTGCTATGTATCAGACAAGGTGGAGATTGTTGTGTATGCATGGTGACTGAGAATAGCAATCGAGGGTGCATGGGAAGAACTCAAAGGATGCGCTGTAGCATATCAAGAAGAGTTCAAAAGTTAGTTAAGAAGACTAGCCGTTGTAGGCGGTTATCTTCATGGTTGTAACAGATTTTGTGAATTCTCTTTCACTCGATCTCTTGTATAAGTAGTGTAGAGATTTGTTGTTTGTAGCGGTAGATTCAGTTGGAAAACTCTTCAAGAATCCTTCAATAAAATTTCTCTCTTCAAGATTCACATTAGATCATCTTCCACATTCAACTCTGTTTTCTTGTTCGATCATAATCATTCTTTATCTTCAACAGTGGGATTCAGATATATTGGTGTTGGAGAGAATGATGAAACATGGCCTCAACACCGTTAATAGCTCACCACGTTGGCGTATCAACTCAGCCACCTTAGGTGGAGTCTATGCAGACGGCGGTGCCGCCACCAACAAGGGTGGGTCGCGGCCATAAAGTGCCTTGAAAGGCGATGTACCCAATGCTGCATGGTGGAAGCAGTTAAGCTCCAATTCTGCCCACGGCAAGAAGGTACCTCGTTTTGTTGTTATGTTGGACTCGATTAACTTATATATAAACGCCTGTTGGATACTCCCTCTGCATAAGTTATGTATTTGTATTTTAATTTTCTCTCTAGAATTTGATAAATAATACTGCATCCATCTATCGTTAAATGTTTTGTAGTAGTAGTATTGTCGATATAAGATGTATGCCATTTTAATTTTACTATATATGGATTATAAACATCCATTCCATTAACTTACTTCCCTCAAATTTTATAATAAAATTAAATATATAAATAGGATTTACATTAACATCAAACCCGCAAGAAACAAATCAAGCGGAAAAAAAACAAACTTTTTTCACTCATTTAAGTGAGACATGTATTCTTCAACGAATGGAGAAGTAATAATATTGATTACTTCCATCAAACCGTAAAAATGTGCTATTAACGGCGGATTGGTAGGCTTATCCACTTTTAAAAAATTCAATATGTAAAGCTAACTATAAATACTCTCAAAAATAGAATTGCTGAAACCTAATTATCCTAATTTATGATATGATTCCATAAAAAATATACTACATGTCAAGGGAATAAAAAATACTACAATACCTAATAAGGTCCCGACAAAACCATGTAATAATACTATGAATTATGTTTTTTTGTATGCTAGTAGTACCTGAAAAAAAATTACAATGATCCTTGAACACATGTTATTACTATATGAGAACCTTTTCCACTTTTGACGTTTCTTAGGACCAAAATATACACCTTGAGGGTATTTAGACTTTAGATACCTATATGATATTTAAGTTTTTTTACATATTTAATTCCAAAACACATAGTACTATTTTAAAGACACAAAAATTGAAATGTATTTGCATTTGGAAAGTTTTAAAAAATTAACAATTTAGGAAGCAAATGAAAGAGTTCCTAAATTAAGGACAAATTAATTTAATTTCTTATTTTTTAGGACGCTTTCATTTGCGTCCTCTAATTTTAGTTGGGACACCAACAACAAGAATGCATTTTGAAGCGTTGGTGGTATATTTATAAATACAAATTAGCGTCCTTAATTGTATTAAAAAATATTCTTAACATTTTTTTTTGTTGTAGTGTTTAAATTTATTTCTTTTCTTATAGTATTTCTTTGTCTTTAAAGTACATCAAACAAAACTCCGTATAACGATATAAGCATATTTCTTCTCTACTCAATCTAAATCTTTTCAAAAATATACCTTACCTTGGCACGTTGGAAGTGGATACACAAAATGAATGTGTCCTTGGAAGATGAGCGGAGGGGATGGACCGTTGATGGTCAAGTTGCAGGGCTAAAAAGGAAAGAGTGCATATTCTTGTCGGACGGAGGGAATATTAATTAAGTTGAGCTAGATTTTTGATACTCACACATATCTATAAAAATAAAGAGAGATACAAAAATAAAACATAATTGAAGCATTGTTAATGGAAAATAAGTCACATCATTCGTGAGAAGGAAGTTACTAAAAATAAAAATGACATATTTAATGGGAAAGACTAAAATAAAAATAGTCTTTATTTTTATGGAACGGAAGGAGTATTAAACATATGATGTTATTGGTGTACTTAGAGTATAGGTGTCAACACTGGTGGATTAGGGGCTGCCCCCTCCATGGCCGTCCGGAAATCCTAAATATCCGTTAGGGTCGAGCCGAAAATAGGAAAATCGTCCCCTCCATTGATAGAAAAATATAGATTTTCAATAAATGTTGTATTAAAGTTAGCAAGCAAGTGGTTGAGTTGTTTGTCTTATAATAATCGAGAAGTCTATGTATCCTGTCTCACTGAGCATTTTTCTTCACTTAACCTTTTTATTTTACTTTATCAATTCATATTGCTTTTTAAGTATCAAATCAAACCATAAAATAGTTATGAATCTTTAGTTTTATTAGTTTACATATATTATATTGTTATACTTACTACTATTTTTTAGTTAAATTTTTTTTCAATATTTGTTATTTAGTACTCCCTCCGTTTCGCCATAGTTGAGGCGAAACTTTTCGGCGCAGAGTTTTAGAAATGAATATTGAGTGTGTTAAATAAATAGATAAAAAAGTAAGAGAGAGGAAAATGTAGAGAGAATAAAGTATAAAGTGAATAAAGTAGAGAGAGTAAAGTAAAAAAGAGAAAAAATTTACCATATATAGAAATGACTCAACTATGAAGAAACTTTCCGAAATGGAAAAATGACTCAACTATGGCGAAACGGAGGGAGTACTATACAGTACTTATTTTATGTGATGTTTATTGCATCTTATTACTTGTATATCAAAATAAATATTTAAAATATTTATGGGAACTAAATGTTTACAATTTTACCTACATTGCTTTTGTATTTTTATATTTTAATTAATATATTATTTAATTTAATAATTAAAAAATTATATTATTATTTTTAATAATTAATTTCGCCCTCTCCATATTCGGATTCTGGATTCGCCATCGTATAGTGATTATGTGGTGTATTGGGCGGTATGGGGAACTTTCCATAAATGAAAATGAGATAATTTTATAGGACGGACGAAAAAAAAAAGTGTCCTTATTTTTATTATGGACGGAGGGTGTACAATAAAATATAGGAGTATGGAATATTAAAGATATTAGTCTATTTAAATATTCTCTATATTTATAATATAATATTAATTTGAATTTTTATTAGTTATTAACCTATGTAAAGAGTCGGGCATTTCATATTGGGTACCCGGAATGAGTATTTGGGTACCCGAAAATATATCCGGTCGTGTATAGGGTAGGTATTTTACATGATTTTTGGGTTTGGGTAATCCGTATCCAACCCCTAATAACGTAGATGTGTTGATAAAGCAGGTGTCATTTTGTTAAAAAACAGTTTTTTGTCAGTTATCTTGCTTCCTTTTTTCCACGAAAAATAATCTCAATTTTCCATTTTAAGACCAAAAATATTTTTATTGTACCGATTTTATGGTATATCGTACTGAAATGTTGCGAAGAGTGTTATTATGTGTAAAAATAATTGTGAGACTCATTCACACCTAACCTCATTAATAGATACGAATCTTTTAATTTATTGATTGTAGTTGTTGGGAGATATTTTATCAACGTATTGATGTATGGATGCTCAATAATAGTACTCAAAAAACACGAGTATAAAAGATATGAATGGTGTTTTGGACCACTATTGGATAAGGTAATATCATATGTTCATTTGAGCAGCAGCCAACACTATTTTGCTTGTGCCATTCTAATTAGACACGTTTGAACTACATTAGGAATGCAACGTGGCTTGCCATGAAGCCATTCTTTTTATGGTTGCAATGCATATATGCGGAGTCAGGGCATACTAGGGCTGACAATTTTTGACACGACACGATAACACGACATGAACCGGCACGAAATTAATGGGTTTGGGTCAGAGCTTATCGTGTTCGTGTCCTTATCGGGTCGACCCATTAAGGACACGAAAATTTCGTGTCGTGTTCGTGTCGGGTTCGTGTTATCCGTTAACAATGCGTGTTCGTGTCGTGTTCGTGTCGTGTTCGTGTCGTGTTCGTGTTATCCGTTAACACATAATATTTTAATATTATTATTCTTATTAACACATAATATTTTAATATTATTATTCTTATTATTTTCATTTTTCAATACTTATTTTCGTGTCATCAATGGGTTCGTGTCGTGTTCGTGTCGTGTTGACCCGAAACGGTTCGTGCCGTTAATGGGTTCGTGTCGTGTTCGTGTCGTGTTCGTGTCTGAGGGTAGCGGGTCGTGTTCGTGTTCGTGTTTGAGGTTTTCTTAACGGGTCGTGTTCGTGTTTGTTGTTATCGTGTTCGTGTCGTTATCATGTCGACACGATAACGACCCGACACGCACGATTTGCCACCCCTAGGGCATACAACACCAGAATACAAGCCTTGAGAGTGTTTGAAAATGATAAAAAGATGGTTCTCTTTCTTCCCACTCTAAAATCTTTCATAATTTTCCATTCTTGCTTGGATTTAAGCACTTGGAATTTCGTATTCTTGTTTCTGTATGTTACTAAAACTACTACTCCCTCCGTCAGTGCGGATCCAGAACCTTTAAGCTCGGGGTACGAATTCTACGACAAATTATTACGGAATATTAAAAATAATGGAGTATAAAAAAAAGTAACATAACAAAACTAATAGTTTGTATTTGTAAAAAAACACAAACAATATAAGAAAATAGCAAACTATTTAATTTTGAACTCTAAATAAGCATTTAAAATATAACTGAAATAAAAAAGATAACATAATCTTTGAAAGAAACTCAAATTCATAGTACATACTATTAAAATTATAATTTAAATAAAAATAAATAAAATACAATACATACCTAATCCTTGAAAAAGAAAATAGACTAACTGAATCTTCAAATTTTATATCACATCAAGAATATATTTCAGATTATACTTAGTAAAAATGCAATAAAAAAAACTATATAGAGATTAAATAAATTGCAATAGATCATTTATATATATTCAAGGCTAATTGAATTTTCAGTTTTATAGCACATTAAGAATATACTTCAAATTAGAGTGATAAACATTAAAAACTATCTACAGATAGAAGTAAAATCAAATAAGATCACTGAGACAAAATAAAATAAAATAATCGAACCTGACCATCACCCACAGGGAATTGGATATCCAATATCCAATTTTATGGGATTGGATATGAGATCGGGTAATGAAACTGGAAATAATTAGGGTATTGGGTAACCCATCGGGTATCGCGTATTACCCAAATACCCAATTCTATATTTAGACTAATTTTTAATACCTGATTGGTTTTTGACATTTGAATTATATAATTGATTGTTTCTGTATATGATTAGATATGTAATAACATTTACATATAGCATAACCAATTCCCATAAAGACAAAGATAATCGTTTATTTTAAAAGAAACGTGACCCATTTTTGTAGTTTTATACTCCCCCCATCCCAAAAAAATAACGACATTTGGGACGGCACAAGGATTAATGCATATTGGTAAGTAAGAGATATGGGGAGAAAGGTAGTTAAAATAATGTTAGTGGATAGTTGGACTCATATCATTGTTAGTGTTTAGTGGATCCTAGTGGTATAAAGTGAAAATAAATTGATGTATAAGAATAATAAGTTTGGGGAAACTTTCCTTCAATGAAAATGAGATAATTTTGTGGAACAGAATAAAAAGGAAAGTGTCATTATATGGACGGAGGGTATACAATAAAATATATGGAATATTAAAGATATTAGTCTATTTAAATATTCTCTATATTAATAATATAATAATACTAATTTGAATTTGTTAGTAGTTATTAACATATGTAAAGAGTTGGACATTTCATAGTTGGGTACTCGATTCGTTGGGTTTGGATGCCCGGAGTGAGTATTTGGTATCCGAAAATATATCGGGTCGGGTATAGGGTAGGTATTTTACATGATTTTCGGGTTCAGGTATCCGTATCCCACCCCTAATTACATAGATGTGTTGAAAGCAAGGATTATTTTGGTAAAAGTCAGTTTTTTGTCAATTATCTTGCTCCCTTTTTTCTACGCAAAGTAATCTCATTTTTTTCCATTTTAAGACCAAAAATACTTTTATAGTAGTACCTATTTTACGGTTTATCCTACTGAAATGTTGTGAATAGTGTTATTATATGTAAAAATAATTGTGAGACTCATTCACACAATTACACCTAACCTCATTAATAGATACGAATCTTTTAATTTATTGATTGTTGTTGCTCAACGTATTGATGTATTGATGCTCAAAAAAAACGAGGAGTATAAAGATATGAATGGTGTTTTGGACCACTATTGGATAATGGTAATATCACGAGCAGCAGCCGACACTATTTTACTTGAGCCATTCTAATTAGGCACGTTTGAACTAAATTAGGAATGCAATGTGGCTTGCCATGAAGCCATTCTTGCATTTCCTTGTTTTTCTTTTTGTCGGATTCAAGTCTGCTGATCCACAATCGATCGTCGAAAACCTCCCCGGCTACGACGGAACTCTGCCTTTCAAACTCGAAACAGGGTTTTTCCATTTCTCAATTCACTTGCTATACTCTGTTTTCTCTGTTTTACTCTGTTTAATTGATTTGGAAAGAATTGATGTTGTTTTGTGGGATTCAGATATATTGGGGTTGGAGAGAATGATGAAGTCCAGCTCTTTTACTACTTCGTCGAGTCCGAAAACGATCCAGCTAGAGACCCTTTGCTCATCTGGCTCAGCGGTGGCCCCGGTTGCTCTGCCCTTACCGGCTTCTTTTACGAAACTGGTCTCTTCTTTCTCTCTGTCAGTCACACACAAAGAAATGTTGTTTTGTGTTGGATCTAATTTATCCTATATTTTTTGAGCTTGGTGGCCTATTTGTTGGATTTGGTGGCAATTAGAATATTTAATGTTAAATTGTAGGTCCACTGGGCTTTGATTTTGAGAAGTTTGATGGAAGCTTACCTTCTCTTGTATTGAACCCATATTCATGGACTAAGGTTTGACACATAAATTTCCATTTTGAATTCATCCACATTGCATCATGATGATGATGGTGGTGGTGGTGTTGATGGTGTTAGGTTGCCAACATTATATTCCTAGATTACCCTGTTGGAGCTGGATTCTCATATTCCAAGTCTACAAGAGGCTACTCTTCATCTGACACTAGTTCAACCCAACATAATTACACATTTCTACGCAAGGTTGCTCTTGTTTGACATGTTTATTTTTTTTTTTGGCATTACTGAAGTTTACCTCTTTTTTTGCTGGTTTAAATGCAGTGGTTGTTAGCTCATCCCGAGTTTATCATGAATCGTCTCTATGTTAGTGGTGACTCCTATGGTGGCAAGATTGTTCCCATGCTCGCTCTAGAAATAGCAAAAGGTAGTTAGTTGCATCTGAAGACTTAAATATGCTTATGCTTATGCATAGGTTATAACCTTTTTGTCATTTCCTCATCATTGAAGTCAAAAATTTGCAGGCAATGAAGCTGGACTTGAGCCAATAATTTCTCTCAAAGTAATGGAAGTTGTTGATTTGTTTTCTTATCATTGGTTTCTAGGCCTAAGAAGATTAAACTATTTTTGTTGAATGGGAACAGGGCTACACTGTCGGAAATCCGGTGACTAATGAAGATGAGGATATTAATGAAAGGATACCTTATGCTCACAGACTGGCACTCATTTCAGACAAACAATTTGAGGTGTTTTCATTGTTATATTTGCGAATTTAAACTAGTGCTATAGATACGGAGTATATCTCAAGAGTTGTTAGGAGCATGATTATTTATATTACTGAAGTTTCTGCTCAAAGATGCTTTCATTTTGTTTCTTGAATAATGACTTCAGCGAGCAAGAATCAGCTGCAAAGGAGAGTATGTAAATCCAGACCCAAATAATGTCGAATGTTTATTTGCTCTTTATATTATTAATCAGGTATACATCATTAAAGATATTTTCCTTGCAAATGTCAATTGATTTTGATGTTTTAGACGACACTGATTGCTTTGCCTTTTAATCAAGTGCAGTGCACCAAGTTTGTCAATCATTATCAAATTCTGAACTTAATTTGCAAAGAAATCCAAACACTGCCAGAAGGTGGTTCTAGAATATTCCTACCGTCTCTAGTAGATGATCCAATCGGCTTCCTCTCCCTCTCCAGCCAAAATGAACCACCATGCCATGTATTCCTCCACTCTGCTTCTCACATTGCCTTCATGTTATCGTCGGCCTAACTCAAAGTTGTTGTCTTTTGCAGGAACACACATATCTGGCCTCCAACGTGTGGGCTAACGACGAAACTGTGAGAGAAGCTCTGCACATCAGAGAGGTACAAAACATGACCCAACTTTTTTAATTTGAGTATAACACATTATTAAGATGTTGTGCTTAAAAATTAATCAATCAATCAGGGGACGGTACCTGACTGGACGAGATGTAACAAGAGCTTGAGCTACGAATATGACATAAAAAGTGTTGTCGAGTATCATCAAAATCTGAGTGATAGAGGCTTCCAAGCCTTGGTGTATAGGTGAAATCAAATCTGATTCCCATTGTCTTAATACTTGCGTATATTTTTCGACATTGTTAGTGAAGCTATACGCCTCTTTGTTTCAGCGGTGATCATGACATAAGTGTACCTTATATTGCCACGTTGAAATGGATACGAAAACTGAATGTGTCCATGTATGATGAATGGAGGGCGTGGACCGTCGATGGTCAAGTTGCAGGGTGAATTTTTCTGTAGCAACTAATAATAGAAGTAAATATCTCATTGCTCAACATTGTGTTATGTGATTTGCAGATACACTGAGCTATACAAGAGTAAGATCAAGGAAGCGTACCTCATGTTTGCTACAGTCAAGGCAAGTTAAAGATGCAATAATATTTTTATATGTTTAATTTGAAATGAGGTAAAATATTAGTAACATATTTTTATGGTTGCAATGTATATAAGCAGGGAGGAGGGCATACAGCACCAGAATACAAGCCTAGGGAGTGTTTGGAAATGATGAGAAGATGGTTATCTCTCTTCCCACTCTAAAATCTCTCTCATCTTCATTTCTATAATAATTTTCCATTCTTGCTTGGATTGAAGCACTTGGAATTCCTTATTCCTGTTTCTGTATGTTTACTAGTATTTCGTTAGTCGAATCATTCCCCTTTCATTTCAAAAAACAACACATTGTACAATTATTTAGTTCAATGTTGCAAGGGCATGACATCGATCCAACGATCATCATCGAAACAAAAAATAATTAACAAATGTTTATGGATCTCACGGTTAACATTTATGGAAAGGCCACCATGTAACTTCTGTTGTCTACGTCAGGCGCCCTCTACAATTCACCATTTTTACTACTACTTCATTCAATCGGAAAACGCCTGTTGGATACTCCCTCTGTATAATTTAATCTCTACGTTAATTTGTGTTGATGTTAATTTCTATGTTACACGACTCTCAAATGTGGCGATTAACTTATATAAACGCCGGTTGGATACTCCCTCTGTATAAGTTGTGTATTTGTGTTTGAAATTTTTCCATCTAGAATTTGATAAATAATAATGCATCCATCCATCATTTAATGATTTATACTTTATAGTATTGTCGTTTATAAGATATCTATTATTATTAAATGTCTCGTTTCACTTACATTCCATTAACCTCTTTCCCTCAAATTTTATTATAAAATTAACTATAAAAGTAGGATTTAGGATACATCAATAGAAAGTATTTATAGGGCTGGTCAGGCAATGTATGCAATAAACAAATCAAGCAAGGAAAAATCCACTTTTTCACTCATTTAAATGAGACATGTATCCACGAAATTAGACGTTAGCATATTTTTTTGTATACTTGAAAGTGTTTTGAGTATAAGTGGGAGATTGTTAGAGTTTGTATACTAGAAATCACGTTTCGAGTGATTGAATACTGTAAAACTCTTATTTTATTTTCCAATAAATAAAACAGATTATTTTTTGTCATAATGTTGTTATGTTTTACATTTAATGGATGTTAATGCATGTTTAAATGTATAAGTTAACTTAACAAAGTCTAAGTCTTTGTTTTAGTAGACCGGTTGTGGGCGTCGTTCACTTTAAGGTAATACGGTCAGTTCTAAACAAAGAAAAAGATGAATTTCACAACCTAAATAGAATTTGACTATCCATCGAGAAAGGTTGCAATGTCAGTCCGCATATTTCTAAGCCTTACTGAAATAAGATGACATTGGTGTGGTATAGCACTGAACGGATCTAACAGCAAGACTTGCCTTAGGCTATCTACTGAAAGGCGAGGTCTTGATAAATATTTATTTCTTAATCAATGTAGGTTAGCATTGAGCATACGGTATTGATTATGCACTACTTTGACTTATCAAATGGTGCGGGTTTTTCGTAACCCAATTATCCTGATATATTGGGTAGTGGTGATCAATATCTAGCGGTGCTAGGATTGCTATTATATTGAATCGTGCGCGAGCTGAGTCTCGTTTGATAATATCCTCAAGAGGAGCGCGAAACAAGGTTTTATTATTCGGAACCTAGCTAGTTGGAGTGTGATTACTCTATGAATAATAAATAAGCGTTTCATGCTAAGTCCACTCTTGGAATTAATAAGAAGTTAATTAATTAAGTCAATAGCAGACATTAATTAATTAATGGACATTTTAATCTTAAGCATAGGAAATTAAAGTTAAACGGAAACTCGGATTACTTGTAATTTCGGATTTGGATGGGGAGAGTTCAATATTACTTCTGTAGTGGCTGCTCGTAATATTCCAATTATAACTTATATTAAATTGTTGGTTCAATTTAATTAGTAAAAAGTAAATTGGATAAGCCCATATCCAAAACCTTCCATAGATCACTGTCTGGGCCCAAAAGGAACTTAATATAAATAGTAGAATAAAGGAGACAGAAATAACACAATTTATTTGCTAAAATTTTTGAAAATATCAGCTCTCACAAGCTGAGGAGATTTTCGAATTCCTCCCTTATTCCAAAAGGGATTTCCTCTGTCTTCTTTATTTAAGACCTAGTATTCTAGTAAGATCAGCCCACACTGATATTGGGATACAGTTCGTGAACCAGAGAGAAGATTTGTGGTCTAGTACTCAAAGCATCACGTGGAGAAGAAGCTAGCCATCTTCAATTCTTTGGAGAATTAATTAGGTATTTTTTCTACTCCGTAGAAAAACATGTTTTAGGTTTCAATATTCTTAAAGCATGATTAATTCAAGTTATGAACATGATACATGTGATAATTACGCGAATAGGTTTTGTCTAAATAATCTGCTAAATAGATCTGATTATTATGTGATTGTTATTTATGCGCCCGCTTCCGCTGCCAGTTCCAACAATTGGTATCAGAGCCAGTCTTTGGCTCTGATTATTTGGATTTAAATTTCGCGAAATTCATGTATGCATGTATTATTTGATTACGAAGCATGTTCTTGTGTTTTTGTTATTTTTTGTATATGCATGTTGAACTCAAGAACATTCGAATCATAGAACTTGAATTATTCGAACGCACGAGATGTGCGATTCATCGGCGTTTGCACCGGGACGAATCGCACTACATGCGATCGAAGTAGGGTTGTCGAGCGAGTGGGAGCCGAGGGTCGACGGACTTGGGGCGACGCGCCGGCGAGCAAGGGCTCGAGCGCGCCGCCGGCCAAATCCGAGGAAAACCCTAGGCGGCACCCGCACAAATTCGACGAATGCGTCGAGCGAATGGGAGCATAAGGAGCGATCCACCGGCGATGCACGGACGATTTCGGTTTCGTGTGCATCGCCGGCGAGACCGCCCAGCCATGCAACTCCCGGCTAAACGCGACGGGGTCTGGGCACGAGACGACGGACGTGTGGCGACGTGATCGCGAGCAGAGGAGCTCGTCCACGCCGCCGCCATGATCGCGCCTGCCTTGAACCTCCGGCACTGAAACGCCGACGATGCGATTGGGTGGCGAAGCCACCGGAATCGCGAAACCCTTACCCTAGACACCGCCTGAACCTTAATTTGCGCGAGGCGCATCCGGAGCAGCGCCACCCTCGGCGGCGGCTGCTGGTTGACGCCAGATCGACGTGAAGCAGAGGAGACGCCGGAGCTGCGCGGCTCCAGCCGCGGGGAATGCTCGACGGCGACGCGGTTCGCGGCGTGCAATCGCCGCGAATTAGGGAGGAAGCGGCGCGTCTAGCGCGCGCACCTACCGGCGGCGGTCGGGCGGCGAATTCGCCGCCCCGGCGAGCGCCTCCGGAGGATATCTTCAAATCTTTGTCGTGTAGATTCGTGCCAACCTCGAATCGCAAGATATTGACGGAAGATTATTTTAATGATTATTTAATTAATTAATTAATAGAAATCATTAAAATTAATATTATTTAATGAAATAAAATATTTTGGGAAGATTTCCCTAGATTTTAGGAATATTTGGATTATTTACTATATCTATGAATATTTTATATTCTAGATGATATTGATAAGAATAATTTAATAGTTTCCTAAATATATTATATCTAGTTATATCTAGAATCTATAATAAGATAGATATATATAAGATTACATTAAATAATATAATTTAATATCTCTTCCTAATCTTGAACTTGGAAATTATATGAATTTAATTTTTCATGTCTAATTAAGATTATAAATAATGTACCTTATTTTAGATATATCTTATAGTATGACATGAATAAGAATTAAATTCTAGATTAATAATTCCTAAACTAAGATATTAATGATTATGAAAGATCTAATTATCCAGTCAATTAAATACCAACAGAATTTAATTAGTCTTAATCTGCCTTAAGGCTAAAGGATAATTAATGAAAAACCATAACTCAAATATCTAAGCGATAATTATGAACTAAATGTCTATATATGGTCTCCATCGGTTGGACTGCCAAATTTTGTGAAGCTGATTTTCTAATATTATTGCCATCTACAGAGTAGGGACAATAATCCTACGAAAACAGTAAGTTCATAAGGGCGGACTTCTCAAATAATAAATAGAATGAACTAGAAAGTGGTTCCTAATATTATCGCCACCTATAGAGTAGGGACAATAATTCTAAGGAACTACGAGTTTCAGGGTTCAATCAGAATTTATGAGATAGCTTGGTTTTGTTATCAACACATGAACATTGTTATGGGAGTGTGTTGTAGAAATAAAATTCTGTAATGCTAAACCTGATGGTCGTGCTTAGGCAGCATTAGATATGTCGACCTCCAAAGGAGGAAGCTATTGATATGTCGGTGTTGTGACCAGTAAATTGTCAAAATTTTAATGCGTATTAACCTCCAGAGGAGGATACAATTTATTAATTTTGCTGTTGTAAGATTTTGAAAAGTTTTATGGTTAATCTACTCAATTTCCTTACATAAGTTTATGACAAATAGTAAAATCTTCTGTTTGTAGTGCAATAAAATCCGTCAAGATGTCTTTTAATCCTCTTTCTGCCATTCTCAAAGAAAACAAACTCGAGGGCCAAAATTACATAGAATGGAAACAAAACTTGGATATCGTTCTCACAGTCGAAGAGTACAAGTTTGTGCTCACTACTCCACGCCCAGTTGTGCCGGCAGCTAATGCCGCGCAAGCACTGCGAGATGCACATAGACGGTGACATAAGGCGAATGAGATGGCTAAGTGTGCTATATTTTGGCTTCTATGTCATCAGTACTCAAGCATCAGCATTCTGCCATGGAAACTGCCGCCAAGATCATGACGAATCTCGCAAATCTTTTTGGTACTCAGAATCGAACGGCTAAGTCTCAAGCTTTTCGGAGTATCATGACGAAGTCTATGAAGGAAGGCTCGTCTGTGAGGCAACACGTCCTCGAGATGATGAGTCACCTCAACCAGATTGAGGTTTTGGGAGGGACGATCGATCCCGAGTCCCAGGTTACTATAATCCTTCAGAGTCTTCCCCCTAGCTTCCAACAGTTCAAGCTCAATTTCGAGATGAACAAGCGGAATTACACTTTGGCAGAGCTGCTGACTGAACTTCAGTCGGCGGAGGACCTTATGGTTCAAGCTAAGGTAGCTATGCTGAGTTTGGCGCCTAATTCCTCGGGCTTTAAGCCTAGAAAAGGAAAGAAAAAGGCACCCAACCCAGTGGCAGCTAAGAATGCTAAGGGAAAGAAGAAACAGCGGGGTGACAAGAAGCCTACTGGAAAGTGCTTCAAATGTGGAGAGAAGGGTCATTGGAAGCCAGATTGTCCTAAAAAGGGCAAGGCTACAGGTATGCACCATGCTCTAGTAGTCGAGTCATGTTTGGCTTCGACATCTACTCATACTTGGGTTATTGATACTGGAGCAACTGATCATATATGTTTTGATCCTGATTTAATGCAGGTGACAAGACGGCTACATGATCGTGAGATCGAAGTCCAGCTGGGCGACGCTACGAAAGTGGCGGCCGTTGCAGTGGGAGATGTTTATTTGCGTTTTTCTAGTGATAGATTTTTTATTTTGAAGAATGTTTTGTTGATACCTTCTTTTAGAAGAAATTTAATTTCAGTTTCTAAATTGTCTTTTGATGGATATTCGATTTCTTTTAATGACAATTGCGTTATTAAGAAAGATGGTTCTTATATCTGTCGTGGTATCATGGAAAACAATCTGTACACAATCACTTCTACACAATTTAATCAACGTAAATCAGAACTCAATGCTACATCGAAAATTTCTAAGAAAAGAAATGAACCTTCAACTTCAATGAATGAAACGTACTTATGGCACCTTAGACTTGGTCATGCCAATGAAAGAAGGATTCATGCGATGGTTGATCAAGATCTTATCAAAGGTCTTGAGAATGAACCGTTTTCGAAGTGTGAGTCCTGTCTCAAAGGCAAGATGACTAAGAGGCCTTTTAGGTCAAAGGGGAATAGGGCCAAGGAAGTACTTGAGCTCATTCATACTGATGTGTGTGGACCAATGTCAACCGAGGCAAGGGGCGGTTTTCAATATTTCGTCACCTTTACAGATGACTACTCGAAAATCGGATACATCTATTTGATGCGCTACAAGTCTAAAACTTTTGACAAGTTCAAGGAGTTTAAGTCTAAAGTAGAGACGCATCATGGTAAGAGTATCAAATGCCTGCGATCTGATCGTGGAGGCGAATACCTAAGTGCCGAGTTTTTGGACTATTTATCAGTGGCGGAAATTGAATCCCAAACGACTGCGCCAGGCACACCCCAGCAGAATGGCGTGGCTGAAAGAAGGAATAGGACCTTATTGAATATGGTCCGATCGATGATGAGTTATGCACGGTTACCTGTTTCGTTTTTGGGTCATGCTTTGCTTTCAGCAAACTATCTCTTAGACAACTTACCTTCTAAATCAGTTCCTACTATCCCATATGAGTTGTGGAATGGGCGAAAGCCCAAATCTGGAACATCTCAGAGTATGGGGGTGTCCGGCTCATGTATTGGAAAAGGATCCAACTAAGCTGGAATCTAGGACGGAGGTTTGTGTGTTTATAGGATACCCTAGAGGAACGAAAGCTTATGAATTCTATAGTCTCAGAGATCAGAAAGTGATTGTGAGCACTCATGCCACATTCTTAGAGGAAGACTATGTAATGAATCATAAGCCCAGCAGTGAGATAGCTCTTGAAGAGCTCACTCAAGTTACAACTTCCATTAACCAAGAACAATTACCTAGTGTACCAACAATTCCAGAAATTTCAACTAATACTCCAGATATTGTAGTGTCGCGCCGCAGTGGGAGGGTCTCTCATGAGCCCGATAGATACATTGGTTTGGGAGAGTGCATGGATCACTCCTCGGACAGCAATGTACTTGATCCCTGGAATTTTGCAGAGGCGCAGGCAGATGTCGATCATTGCGAATGGGTGAAAGCAATGGATTCGGAACTACAATCAATGGTAGACAAGGACGTCTACGATTTGTCTGTCCGACCCGAAGGCTGTACTGCCATTGGAAGCAAGTGGATATACAAACGTAAACATGGACCCGATGGACGAGTTAAAGTCTTTAAGGCAAGACTAGTGACTAAGGGGTATACCCAAAAGGAAGGCATCGATTACGATGAGACCTTCTCCCCAGTGGCCATGCTCAAATCGATCCCTATACTTTTGTCTATAGCAGCTTACATGGATTGGGAGGTATGGCAGATGGACGTCAAGACTGCGTTTTTAAATGGGAGTCTTGAGGAGACCATTTACATGGAACAACACGAAGGCTATGTGGTAAAGGGCAAGGAACACATGGTTTGGAAGCTTAAGAAGGCCATTTATGGCCTCAAGCAAGCATCTAGATCATGGAACCAGTGTTTCGATCAAACAGTTCAAAAGTTTGGATTCGAAAAATGCCCCAATGAAAGCTGTGTGTATAAGAAGGTTGAAAAAGGAAATGTTGTGTTCTTAGTTTTATATGTAGATGACATTCTTCTAATTGGAAACAATAAAAATATGTTGTCATCAGTGCGAACTTGGTTGTCCAGCCAGTTCGAGATGAAAGATATGGGTGATGCGGGACACATTCTCGGTATCAAGGTTCTTAGGAACCGAGCTAAGAGAATGTTGTGCTTATCCCAAGAATCTTACATCGATACAGTACTTAGACGCTTTAGCATGCAAGATGCCAAGAAAGGTTTTCTACCCTTTAGACATGGCATCCATTTATCTCAAGAGATGTGTCCTAAGACTGCATCTGAGATAGCAGAGATGAGAAGAATACCATATGCCTCCGCAGTTGGTAGTCTCATGTATGTTATGCTTTGTACTAGACCCGATATCTGCTTTGCTGTTGGCATGATAGCAAGATATCAATCAAATCCCGGCCAAGGACATTGGACTGCCGTAAAGAACATACTCAAGTACCTTAATCGGACTAAGGACTATGTTCTAGTTTACAATGCAGCCGAGCTCTGTCCTTTAGGATATACAGATTCAGATTTTCAATCTGATGTAGATTCGAGGAAATCAACTTCCGGATATGTGTTTACCTTAGGAGGTGGAGCTGTAATTTGGAAGAGTGTAAAGCAGAAATGCATTGCAGACTCTACCATGGAAGCCGAATATGTTGCCGCTTCGGAGGCTGCAAAAGAGGCTGTATGGCTTAAGAACTTCCTTCTGGACTTAGGTGTGGTTGCGTATATGCCCAAGAGCATCACCATTTATTTCTGGTGCTGTGGCAAATTCGAGGGAACCACGGGCTCATAAGGCGAGCAAGCACATAGAGATGAAGTATCATATCATTCGAGATATAGTGCAGAGAGGAGACATACAAGTGGTCAAGATTGAGTCAGAGAACAACCTGGCAGATCCTTTCACGAAGGCACTAGCGGTAAAGCCATATGAAAGCCATGTTGAAGGAATAGGAGTTCGACTAATTCAAGACCTCAATCCGCTTTCAGTATAAGTGGGAGAATTAGACGTTAGCACATTTTTTTTATACTCGAAAGTGTTTTGAGTATAAGTGGGAGATTGTTAGAGTTTGTATACTAGAAATCACGTTTCGAGTTATTGAATACTGTAAAACTCTTATTTTATTTTCCAATAAATAAAACAGATTATTTTTTTGTCATAATGTTGTTATGTTACATTTAATGGATGTTAATGCATGTTTAAATGTATAAGTTAACTTAACAAAGTCTAAGTCTTTGTTTTAGTAGACCGGTTGTGGGCGTCGTCCACTTTAAGGTAATACGGTCAGTTCTAAACAAAGAAAAAGATGAATTTCACAACCTAGATGGAATTTGACTATCCATCGAGAAAGGTTGCAATGTCAGTCCGCATATTTCTAAGCCTTACTGAAATAAGATGGCATTGGTGTGGTATAGCACTGAACGGATCTAACAGCAAGACTTGCCTTAGGCTATCTACTGAAATGCGAGGTCTTGATAAATATTTATTTCTTAATCAATGTAGGTTAGCATTGAGCATACGGTATTGATTATGCACTACTTTGACTTATCAAATGGTGCGGGTTTTTCGTAACCCAATTATCCTGATATATTGGGTAGTGGTGATCAATATCAAGCGGTGCTAGGATTGCTATTATATTGAATCGTGCGCGAGCTGAGTCTCGTTTGATAATGTCCTCAAGAGGAGCGCGAAACAAGGTTTTATTATTCGGAACCTAGCTAGTTGGAGTGTGATTACTCTATGAATAATAAATAAGCGTTTCATGCTAAGTCCACTCTTGGAATTAATAAGAAGTTAATTAATTAAGTCAATAGCAGACATTAGTTAATTAATGGACATTTTAATCTTAAGCACAGGAAATGAAAGTTAAACGGAAACCCGGATTACTTGTAATTTCGGATTTGGATGGGGAGAGTTCAATATTACTTCTGTAGTGGCTGCTCGTAATATTCCAATTATAACTTATATTAAATTGTTGGTTCAATTTAATTAGTAAAAAGTAAATTGGATAAGCCCATATCCAAAACCTTCCATAGATCACTGTCTGGGCCCAAAAGGAACTTAATATAAATAGGAGAATAAAGGAGACAGAAATAACACAATTTATTTGCTAAAATTTTCGAAAATATCAGCTCTCACAAGCTGAGGAGATTTTTGAATTCCTCCCCTATTCCAAAAGGGATTTCTTCTGTCTTCTTTATTTAAGTCCTAGTATTCTAATAAGATCAGCCCACATTGATATTGGGATACAGTTCGGGAACCAGAGAGAAGATTTGTGGTCTAGTACTCAAAGCATCACGTGGAGAAGAAGCTAGTCATCTTCAATTCTTTGGAGAATTAATTAGGTATTTTTTCTGCTCCGTAGAAAAGCATGTTTTAGGTTTCAATATTCTTAAAGCATGATTAATTCAAGTTATGAACATGATACATGTGATAATTACGCGAATAGGTTTTGTCTAAATAATCTGCTAAATAGATCTGATTATTATGTGATTGTTATTTATGCGCCCGCTTCCGCTGCCAGTTCCAACAGGGCAAACCATGTTCAAACCCTCTCTGCCCTCAATAATACTTTGTGTCTGAAATTTATACTAATGTACTTCCATTCTAAAACAAATGTTAAGAAGATAGTTCTCTCTCTTCCCACTCTAAAATCTCTCTCATGTTCATTTGTGTAATAATTTTCCATTCTTGCTTGGATTTAAGCACTTGGAATTTCGTATTCCTGTATGTAATTACTAAACTTGTACTCCATTTAGTTAGTCGTATCATTCCCCTTTATTGCAAAAAACAACATACTACTAGGGCCGTCGCATTCTGGTTAAGTACTATTTGTCCAACTAACTAATGGTTTTCTTGCTTTTTCTTAAGGTATACATACCACTACATATTCACACAGCGAGCACGAGCTAACATACGCAACTGTGATTGTGAAGGTAAGAAATTGTTTGCACATATTATAGAGTTCTTCAGAGTTGATGTTTAAGATTGGTGGACACTGTGTTTTAGGGGGCCGGGCACACACCGGTTGAATACAAGCCCCTGCAATGTTTTCCCATGATCCAGAGGTGGCTCGACCCCAGCCCCCTATAACACAGGTACCGTGTTTCGTTATTGTGTTCGGACTATCAAATGTGGCGATTAACTTGTATAAAAGCATGTGGGATGCTCCCTGTATAAGTTGTGTATCTGTATTTGAAAACTTTCAACTAATACTGCATACATCTATCATTAAATATTTTATAGAATTGTCGTTATAATATATCTCTTTTCAGTTTTACTATATGGATTATAAACATTTTTTCTACTAACTGATTTTCCTCAAATTTATTATAAAACTAATTATAAAAATAGGATTTACCTTAACATCAAAACCCGCAATAGAAATGATTTATAGGACCGATGCGGCGATGACTGCAAGTAACAAATCGAGCGGGAAAAAATGCAAACTTTTTTCACACATTTAAGTGAGACATGTATTCTTCAACCAATGGAGAAAGAATATATGTTGCTTAAAAAAATTCAATATGTAAAGCATGGGCAATCACATCGCTAATTACAATAAAAACTACTGTATATTTTAAATTAAAATATGTCAATTTAATTACAATGGTATATAAGTACTCCCTTTGTCTACCACTAAGAGTCTTATTTATGGGCGACACGGGTTTTAAGAAATTAAGAAAAGTGGGTAGAAAAAAGTTAGTGGAATAGGGGTCTCATTTATATATACTCCCTCCGTCCCACAATAGATGTCACACTTTCCTTTTTTTGTTTGTCCCACAAAAGAGGTCACATTTCCCCTTTTGGAAAAAGTTCCTTCTCACATCAATTATAAAATTATAGTATTTTTTCTCACCACTTAACACACAAAATAATATCTTCTAAAATCTCGTGCTATCTCCCAAGTGTGACATCTACTAAGGAACGGAGGAAGTATTAGTTTTAAATTAAATGAGAGTGAAATGAGTTAGGGGAAGGTGGGACGCAATTACCATTTATGGTAAAAGTGAACCGGAACTCCTATTCGCGGACAAATTAAAATGGAAAAATGGGACTCTTATTCGCAGACAGAGGAGTATATAATAATCCATAAAATAAAAATTGAATTATTATCCTAAAGTGTTTATAGTGCTTCTAGATAGTAAATTTACGAAAAGTGTTTATAGGGAGATATTTTATCAATGTATTGATTCTGAATAATACTCCAAAAAGTGTTTTGAACCATGTATTGAATAAGGTATGATGACACTATTTTAGATAGGCCATTCTAATTAGACCCGTTTGAACTAAATTAGGAAAGCAAAGTTGGTTGCCATGATTCCATTTTTGTTTGTTTTGCCTTTTTTCGGATTCAAGTGTGGTGCTTCACAAACAATCGTGGAGACCCTTCCCGGCTACGACGGAGCTATGCCTTTCAAACTCGAATCAGGGTCTCTCCATTTCTCATCAATTCACTGCTCTCTGTTTAATTGGAAAGAATTAATGTAAACATGCCGTGTATTCTTCATGTAATCATCGACCTAATTCAAAGTTGTAGTCATCTACAGGTAGACAGTTATGTGACCTCCAACGTGTGGGCTAACGACCTAACTGAGTGTTGTCGAGTATCATCAAAAGCTGAGTGATGGATAGGTGACCTCAAAATTTGATCCCACGGTCTGTAAACTCATTTATATGTTTTTGACAACTTTAGTGAAGCTATTCAGCTGATCTTTGTTTTTGACATGACTGTACCTTACATTGCCACGTTGAAATGGATACGCAAACTGAATGTGTCCGTGAATGATGAGTGGAGGGCGTGGACCGTCGATGCTCAAGTTGCAGGGTGAATTTTGCTACTCTAGCAACTGATGATTGAAGTAAAAATCTCATTGCTCAACCTTGTGTGTTATATGATTTGCATATACACAGAGCTATACAAGAGTAAGCCTCAGCCTCATGTTTGCTACAATCAAGGCAAGTTAAAGATGCAATATTTTTATATGTTTAATTTGAAATGAAGTAAAATATTAGTAACATAATTTTATGGTTGCAGTGCATATATGCAGGGGGCAGGGCATACGCCACCAGAATACAAGCCTAGGGAGTGTTTGGAAATGATAAGATGATGGTTATCTCTCTTCCCACTCTAAAATCTCATAATTTTCCGTTCTTGCTTGGATTTAAGCACTTGGAATTTCGTATTCTTGTTTCTGTATGTTTCTGTATGTGTATTTTACTAAAACTACTATTATTTCATTAGTCGAATCATTCCCCTTTCATTTCAAAAAACAACATATTGTACAATTATTTAGTTGAACGTTGCAAGGGCATGGCATCAATCCAACGATCATCATCGAAACAATAATTAACAAATGTTTATGGATTTGACGATTAACATTTATGGAAAGGCCACCATGTTACTTCCGTTGTCTACGTTATGCGCCCTCTACGATTCTCTGCATTCAATCAGAAAACGCTTGTTGGATACTCCCTCTGTATAAGTTAATCTCTACGTTAATTTGTGTTAATGTTAATTTCTACGTTACGCGACTCTCAAATATGGCGATTAACTTATATAAACACATTTTGGATACTCCCTCTGTATAAGTTGTGTATTTGTGTTTGAAATTTCTCTCTCTAGAATTTGATAAATAATAATGCATTCGTCCATCATTAAATGTTTTATAGTATTGTCGCTTATAAGAGCATCCCCATCCGTGCTCTTAAATAAGAGCACGGAGGTGGGTCCGGACCCACTTTTACTCCTTGTCCTTAGGCAAGAGCACAACACCCACATCCGTGCTCTTCCGCAAGGACAAGATCAAGGGTTCCACCATTCTATTATTCAATTTAAATACTTCAATTACTAAAAATATTTCTACAATATAAAAATACCTTAAAAAATAAAAATTACATAATTAAAATCCTAAAAAATAAAAATTACATAATTAAAATCCTAACAAATAAAAAAATACATAATTAAAATCCTACAAATTAAAAATTACATAATATTTAATGTTGAAGTGGGAGTATTATAGATGAAAATGTGAATTTTGGGAAAAAAAATTGAAAAATAAATTAAAAGTGTGTAGAAAACGGATATAATTTATTGGAAAGTGGGAAATTTTTAATTTAAAAATGATTTTTTTTAATTAAATTTGAATTAAAAAAAAAAAGAATTTCCTATGGCTAAGTCGTTGGCCAATTACAGCCCGCCACGTCGACCTGCTCAGTGGCACGGACGTGCTTTTAGCTAAGAGCACCGCCCTGCCGCTGGCAAGGACGGACAAGCTTCATTGGCGGACAAGCGGTGTCCCCGCCGCTGGCACGGACAGACAGGGCACCGCTGCGGATGCTCTAAGATATCTATTATTATTAAATGTCTCGTTTCACTTATGTTCCATTAACTTCTTTCGATCAAATTTTATTATAAAATTAATTATAAAAGTAGGATTAAGGTTACATCAAAAACCCGCAATAGAAAGGATTTATAGGGCTGGTCTAGCGATGTATGCAAGAAACAAATCAAGCAAGGAAAAATCCATTTTTTTCACTCATTTAAGTGAGACATGTATCCAGTGGCGGAGCCAGACTTTTAACGATGGGGGGCCCAAACAGCTACTCCCCGCCTCCGCAAAAAATAGGCTCATTTGTAGACGACACGAGTTTTAATGACAAATTGATAAAATAAGAGAGAAAATGTATAAAAATATAGGCAAAGTAAGACAGATGAGGAAAAAAGAGGTAAAGTATGGGATGAAAATGAATGGGGCTATTTTTTATGAACATCCCAAAATGACAAAATGAGATTCTTTTATGAACGGAGAGAGTTTTAAATTTATTAAGTATGTTCAGTGTTTGGAAGCAACTCGAACATAAGCTATATAAAAGTCGCTTGAGAAATAGATAATTGAAAAAAATATGTTTGAAGAGCGTAGCATTTGATATTAATTTTACTTGGATTAGATTATATATTTGCATATGTATAGAATTATTTTCTATTCTTAAGTTGTTAATATCATTCTTTATGAATATATATTTAAATTATTTATGAAAATTCTCTAGAGAGAAAATCAATAAAAATACTATTGTGAGAAAATCAATATTAAAGAATATGAAGATCAACAAGAAAATTAAAAATTAAAAATAAAGTTGAAAAATGAATTTAACATTAAATGCACCCTGCAGGAATCAATCTTTGAATCTGTTGAATGAATGACTCACATTCACACCATCTAGGCTAGCAAATGATAATGTAAATGATGCATATATATATTATATATACTAAACGTTAAAACGGTTGGGGGGCCAAGGCCCCCCCTGGTCCCACCGTGGCTCCGCCACTGCATGTATCCACGAACGAAAGGAGTAATGAACTTAAATTACTACTTCCTTTGTTCCGTTAGTATTGGTACATATTCTTTTCTGGGATGTTCCATTAGAATTGGGACATTTCCGTCTCCAAAAAAATTCTTATTCTATTGGAACGAAGGGAGTGCTTTCCAATCTTATTAGGCATTAGCCAAACAATGAAATTGTTTAAAACATCATCTGATTCTAGATAACCAAATAATAATAATAGAATCCGATACTAATTTAGCCTACAAAATCCATCTTAATTTATCATACTGTATATTATATCTCACGCAGAAGAGGATCAAATAAAAATTGACTAATGATATAAACTGCTGTTAGTGCGTGCACTTAATTTTCAAGCTATTAATAATCGGAGACTCAGTATAAATGTAACACAGCCTAATTTTTCCGTTCTTGCTTTGATTAAATCACTTGGAATTTTCTATATGTTACTAAGCTCATATATTTATTTGACTAATACTCTCTCTATCCCAATAAATATGAAACATTTGGTTTTCGGCACGGGATTTTATGTAGTGGTGTTTTGTGAGTTAATGAAGAGAGAGTAAAGTAAAAGAGAGGGAAAAGTAGAGAGAGTGATAGTTTCCATTTTAGGAAACGTTTCATTTTTAGTGGGACAACCCAAAAAGGAAAACGTTGCATTTCTAATGGGACAGAGGAAGTATAATGTAGTATTCCTCTAGTCCTATAATAAATGACACATGATTTGGGTAATGGCACGAAATTATATAAAATGTTATTTTGAGTGTTAGGTGGAACGAAGATAGTATATTTATATTAATATGAGAAAGAGCTATTTTCAAAAAAAGGAAATGTACTAACAATTGTGGGACAAACTAAAAAGGAAAGTGTATCATCTATGGGATGGAGGGAGTAATAGTTACAATACATAATTAGCGATTTAAAATAGAAAAATGTTTTAGAGACATAATGTCTTGAAGCCATAATGCTATAATGAGGTTAAAATAGTCATTTTAGATTGTTTTAAATTTTTATTTAAATTTATATTTTGTACATATACCATACTAACCTTATACTTATAAAAAGTTTATTAGTGTATTTAATGACTTGATTATGGAAAGTTATGCGGAGTATAAGATATAGTACAGATTTCGGTGGATTAATTAAATTGCTATTTACAATTCATTCTTGTATTCATTCTAGAGAGAATATGAGAAATAATTTAGTTTTGATTTTAAGTGTCACTTTGAACAAACAAATATATAATTTTAAGATAAAGTACGAATAGAAATATAAACAAAGCAACGAAGAAAAATATGGAAAATGGAAACAATTTGTGTAATTTGGAATAAAGAAAAATATTAAATATCGGAATTTATTATATTAAAATTTCAATAGTTATTTGATGCGAATAACATTTATCATTTTAATTTACTTTTAGATATCAAATTTAATTGTATTTCATGATTTTGAGTAGCGATATAGATTGCACGAGGAGATACAATACTTAATCATCATTAGTTCATTGAATGGTATCACCAACAAATTAAGTATAAATACAATTAGTCGTTTTCATATCTTTACTAATTTTAATATTTCTTTTATAATAAATTAATTTGATGCAAATAATTAGTTGTTATTGATTATTAGATAAGTATACCTAATTCAAAAGTTAATTTTTATATTAGTTAGTTGTCATTGTAATTTTTATATTAGTTAGTTGTCATTGATTATTAGATGAGTAAACTTAATTCAAAAGTTAATTTTTATATTAGTGTTCCAATAAAATAACATTCTCCATCTTAAGGTAAATTAATTCAAATCTTTTTATATTATGCAAATTTGAAGAAAGTTATTAATTGACTTAATTATAATTCTCCAAAGTTATTGAAAGTTACTATTAAGATAGTTAATTTGCATTGATTTGACTTTCCTTTAATAATTATACGTTTATACTACATAACTATTTAGCTAATTTCCTTTTATTTGAAATAAGGGTATATTTGTCCATGTATAAATTATTCTTATGGCACAAAAACATAAGGGCATTATGGCATGGAGACATTATGTCTCTAAATCACTACTAAAATAATAAAGAAAGAAGCATCCTTCTGATTCATGGGGCATTCTCCTTGTCGTAATTGAGTCATATTCATTTTAATTGCTAGCTCATGTATATTTGCATTTGCCAAATGCTGCAAGAAAAAATATCAAAATCAAAACAAGTACTAAACGTATATAAAATATTAAAAGAAAAAAAAAAACTTAGAAGGTTTCAACAAAGATGCCAATGTCTTTGTTAAAGTTCAAATTGAGAATGTATGATAGGTGGTTGTGCAACGTAAACGGTTGGTAGCACGAACCGCCTCATTTGATTTCTTTGCAGTCCACTAATCGTTCACACGCTATGTTCAAAAACGCATACAGATTCTCGCTGGTTGATCCTGGTGTCACCACACACCATTTCTTGCTCTGCGTTATTTGCGAATTTAAACTAGTTCTATAGAAATTATATCTCAATTGTTGTTTAGAAATTACTAGAAGCATGGTTACATTACTGAAGTTTCTGCTCAAAGTTGTTTGCATTTCGTCATAGGCTTGATCTTCCATGTCTTGAATAATGATTTGAGCGAGCAAGAAGCAGCTGCAACGGAGAGTATAAGAATCCAAATCCAAATAACATCGAAATCGAATGTTTATTTTCTAACCAATAAAGAAAAAAATAAACATTACATGGAAATAATTTAATTCTGCAACGTGACAAATTGTGTAATAAAACTGATAGCGACAGAAACCAAACCCGCGTCGGTGCTCATTGAATGCTAAATTTAAGGAGAAGCATAACATATATGAATGGTGTTTTGAATCATGCCAACACTATTAAGAATAAATTAGGAATGCAATGTCACAAGCCATGAAGCCATTCTTGCATTTGCTTGTTTTACTTTTTGTTGGAATCAAGTGTGCTGCTGCTTCACAAACAATCGTGGAAAACCTTCCCGGCTACGACGGAACTCTGCCTTTCAAACTCGAAACAGGGTCTCTCCATTTCTCAATTCACTCTGTTTTCTCTGTTTTTCTCGGTTTAATTGGAAAGAATTGATGTTGTTTTGTGGGATTCAGATATATTGGTGTGGGAGAGAATGATGAAGTTCAGCTTTTTTACTACTTTATATTTTCAAAGTGATATGTAGCACAGTCTATTTCTATGTAATTTTTCACTCAGTTAGTTATTGGGTGATACTCATACATTTCTTTCTATACAAATATAAAATGACAACTTATCCAATCATTTTATAGTTGTGTATCTCAAATGCTTAAACATGAGTGATCTAACAATGGATCTTCCCACCATATAAGTACTTTCCAAGGAACGAATCAAAACTATATGTGAATAATATGAAAAGTCAATCTCATTTCCCATACTAAAAAATCCAATTCATGTTTTCTTATTTTTGCTAAAACTAAAAACAAGCCCTTCCTCCCTTGTGCATTACTTCATAGAGCCATCTCATGTATATTTGCATTTTCCAAATTATGCAAGAAAAAAAATTAAATCTAAGCGAATACTAAACGTATATCAAATACTTAATAGATAAATTTTTTTAGAAAAAAACTTACAAGGATCAGTGTCAACAAAGATGCCAATGTCTTTGTCACAATTTCTATATATGCGAAAGTTCAAATTGAGAATGTATGATGCATGATTATGCAGCGTAATCAGTTGATAGCATAAACCGCCTCGTTCGATTTCTTTGCATTCCACTAATTGTCCACACGCTATGTTCAAAAACGCATACAGATTCTCGTTGTAAAACATAGTACTCATATTGCTTAAAGAGGTGTATAATTTGGGGTTTGCATACAGATTTTATTTGATTTTTTTCTAACTGAAACTGGATTGAATTTGTAGAAAATTCTAACGTCTTTGAATTGTCTAAAAATGTGAATCTAGTCGTCCAAAACAAAAGTGGATTGTAAAATGGAATATTTGAAAAAAGCAATTGTAATTTTGTTGATTGAGGGGATTACTAATAACTAATTATATAAATGTAATTAATACAGCATTTATGTATTTATTTAATTATTGATGCATTACATTCAATCAATTTATTAAAATATTTATAAATATGTTCTGTGCAACCAAAAAATAATATAAGTAATATTTTTCAAATAAAAAAGGTTCAAACAAAAGTAGTCACCTAACACTTAATTAATTGAATTGAATGGACTGTTGGACACTGCACTGTGAATTCCAATTTGAATAAATTAGAATTTGACGTTACATCACACTCAAATGCGCAATTAATCAAAATTAATCATCTCTATCCAAACAGTAAATTAATAACACAAATCAAAACAATTGCTGTTTCCAAAATTTTCACTATCCCGATGAAAGTAAAATTCAAATTAGGAAACCAGAAACACTCAAAATACTCCGCCGAAGCAAAATTAGCAAATATGTATCAGATTATTCAAATCAAGAGAATAAAACAGTTTTTTATGCAATTTTGACTACTGATTCAGTTTACCAAAGAGAGGCATCTGCTGTGAAAATCCAAACTCCTATACATAATACAAATAATTAATTAAAAGTGCGAGGAATCAGGGGAGATGCTTCTTGCCAGGGCGATCGGCGGTTTTGAGAGTCCGGTCGATGATTTTCCTCGCCTGCCGGCTGCGGATCTCCACCTTCACACTCGCGCTCTTGTCCATTTTTATGTACGGCTTCTTCTTCGAGTTCGACGACTTCTTCAGCAATCGGACCTTCGATCTTATCACCTCCACCAAATTCCCCAACTGATTCGCCATTTCTCACACCGAAACGAAGCTCCTCCTTCTGCGAATCGATCGGATTGAAAATCCGCCGCGTAATTTCGTCTCCGATTAGCGCAACGCCGATGATTGGATCGGAATTTTAGGTGAGAGTGAGGGAAACGGCAGTCGGTGCTGCGTTTGAAGAGTGTGGAATGTGAAATGAGTTTCAGTTTGGTAGAGGTATTTATAACGTGGTCGTGGCGTGCGCACATTGACTAATGTAGTTTATTTTATCTTTTCTAATCTTATTAATTTATGAATTTGAAAATATGATGATTATAGTATTATTGGAACATGATTAATAATAAAATATAGATTATTATAGGTTTTGGATCTTCTTATCCTAGTTTGGTGAATGGCATGCTCACCTTGACCATGACACGTTTATTTTTTAATTTTCGGTATTTACTTGGAAAAATAAATTGTATGTGAGTCATACTCATGTGACATTTTATTTTATAAGCTCCAAAAATAGCGGCAACATCTTGTGTTATTATTAATTTAATATTATAGCTTTCATATCACTATAACCAAAGGATTGACCAAATTCCTAGAGGTGGAACTAACTCATAGTAAGAACTAAGAGCATCTACAATGGCGGCTAGCGCACCGGTTAGTCGATTCGCGTCGCTAGCCGGTCGGCTAGCCGAACCATTGGAACCGGTTAGCGGCATTTCGGCGAAAAACAGGCGAGCGCACGCTGATTTCCAGGCGCTCGCCGCCATTGTGGTGTGCCGATCGGCGAGCGATCGGCCTGTGCAATTTTTTATTTTTTATTTTTTGAAAATTTTTGAAACACTATATATACGCGATTTTAGTTTCATTTTCATTTGCACCACTTATTTTAACGAGTTTTCTCTCTCTCTAAATTTTTGTACAAGAGCAACATCGAGCGATGAGTAACGCGGGTGGTAGCAGTGGTGGTAGTGGTGGTAGTGGTGGGGATGCTGAGGAGTACGAACAGCGGATGAACGAGGCTATGGAGGCCTACATGGACCGCGAGATAGAGCGGTACATGCAAAGGGTCGAACAGCAGGCAGTACCTCGCCCTCGACCCGTTGTCCACCGCCGAACAGTGATTGATCGGGATCACGTAGCTGCACATCAGCGGCTATATGTTGACTACTTCGCTCCGGAGCCGCGGTTTAACGCAAACATGTTCGGGCGGCGTTTTAGAATGCACAGGGAGTTGTTTATGTGTATCGTTGACGCTTTGGAGTGTCGATATATGAGCTTCCGCTTCAGGCACAATGCGGGCTGGTAGACCCGGCCACACCGCTATTCAAAAGTGCACGGCGGCAATCAGGCAGTTGGCCTACGGAGGCGCGGAAGACATGTGGGATGAGTACCTCCACATCGGTGAGACGACTGCTCTGGAATGTCTGAAGTTTTTCTGTCAAGGCGTGATTACAATTTTCCATGATCAGTACCTTCGAAGCCCTACCCCCCAAGATTGTCAGGATCTGATGCAGATGCACGGGGAGCAGCATGGGTTCCCCGGGATGTTAGGCAGCATAGATTGTATGCATTGGGAGTGGAAGAACTGTCCAACTGCCTGGAAGGAGGGGGCCTACACGACCGGCTACAAGGGAAAGAATCCCACGATGATCCTCGAGGCCGTAGCTGATTACCGACTGTGGATCTGGCATGCGTATTTTAGGGTAGCCGGGTCGAACAACGACCTCAACGTCCTCAACTCGTCGCCCCTCTTCAACGAGAAGTGTCAGGGCATCGGTCTGGTCGTCTCATTTGTGACCAACGGCAACGGCATGATATGGGCTACTACTTGGCGGATGGGATATACCCTAGGTGGTCTATCTTTGTGAAGACGATCAGGCACGCAAATGATGACAGGAAGGCCTAATTTGCGGAAAGGCAGGAGTCGGCGCGCAAGGACGTGGAGCGCGCATTTGGTGTGCTCCAGTCTCGATGGGCGGCAATTAAGAGTCCATCGTGTTTGTGGGATGTCAAATGCATTAATGATATAATGTACGTCTGCATTATCATGCACAACATGATCGTCGAAGACGAAGGCGTACAACTGACTAATTGGGCCAATGACGATACTGATGCAGCTGGTCCAAGCCACGGCGTGGCCACCCCCAACGTACGAAGGGGGGTACCTCACGATGAAACCGGCCGTCTCCAGGCACATGCCGACATGCGCCAAGTTGATGCTCATATTCAACTCTAAAAGGATTTAATTGAAGAGTTGTGGGCACGGAAGACTGCACGGCGATAGTTTTTTTCTTTATTATGTAATTTTTTTTTTAATGAATGTACTTTTTTTTTAAATGAAATTAATGAATTTTCCCGTATATGTCTCGTAAATTTAATTCCGTAATTTATCGTAAATTTAATTCCGTAAATGTAGTTGTTTTTGAATTATTTTTATTGTGGCTAGCCTATTTGATTAAAATGATGATGTAGCAGATGAATTTTTAGTGCTGATGACGTGGCAGAGAGAGAGTGGCTAGCCTGTAGCTGGCCTAAAGCCATTGTAGATGCTCTAATAACGGCTAATTGTTTGTAAAATTGGAAGAGACCAATTCTGGTTTCTCTTGCATTTTTTACTATTTGAATGATAACTCATGAAGTAATAAAAGTTTGCAAATCCGTTTAAATTTTTGAAATTTGTGATTTGCAAAATTGGAAGAGACCAATTCTGGTTTCTCTTGCATTTTTTACTATTTGAATGATAACTCATGAAGTAATAAAAGTTTGCAAATCCGTTTAAATTTTTGAAATTTGTGATTTGCAATCCAAATTTTGAATGGTCATTAAAATTGTGATTTTGCCATTTTGCCGTTAAAAATTGAGATTGTCTTTCTTATAGATATAGTGCAAAATGAAGAAAACGAATTCAGTGTGCGATCAAGTCATCATTTGTAATCTTATCCTCTCGTGTCAAAATATGCATATATCCACTCACATATAGGTGAAATAAAATAAACATCAATGGAGAGAGAGAGAATATTACTACTACTATATGATAGTACAAAATAATTATATGCAAAAAGATTTGAACCATTATTAAGCAGTCATATCTCTACGCTCTACCCACACGTCATTTAAATTTGACAAGTACAACTCCTATCATTCATGTCTTCACCCATACAAACATTATTTAAAGCACTACATATTCGGTATTCCTTTCTCCTTTAAAAATATGCCAAATGGAATGTGATTTTAATAAAAACAATTACTGTATTATGGTGGAGAAAAAAATCACACTTCAAATATAATGATAGTAGTAACTAGTAATGAGTAAAAATATATTATGAGTACAAAAAATAAGTCATACGGCATAGTAGGTGAATAAGTTTTAAAACAAGATTCTTTACACTATCTTAGAGTATCTCATCATAACTATCTTGTTATATCTTATCCGTAAAACCAAACGGGTCCTGAGGATAATATATTGTAGCATGATGTCTACAAAACAATTTTTTATAAATATACAAGAGACTATTTTTACAAGATATACAAGTAATCAAGTTGATACAGTTTCATTTTTCAAATGAGGAAAAGCATATTCCACACTTGTTCAGATGTCAACCAAAACATAAATGGGGATTGAAAAATAGTGGGAGAATTATTTGTTATGAAATGAAAGTAGAAACTTAGCAAACACATCTATTGAATGTCAACTTCACAAGAAAGTGTAAATAACAGTATCGGTTTTTCAAAGTCGTGACTTTGATGATATCTCTCAATACACACCACATGCCTTTGGCCTCTTAACTTCTGCTCAACAAAGTCAATGCATATCATATATATGATGTACACACATTAAACAAATGCAATAAAAAATTATACTCCATTAATATATATCAATATTGTAATGGCCACTTTTACTAACTAGAGTAAATAGTCAGCCACACTTCGTAGTCAATTTTTAGGTTTGAAATCCAAACAACCCTACTTTTTAAATTTAACCATTTCTTTCTTCTTCTTTTTTTACTCCCTTTCTTCCTATTCATTGATGATAACACCAATAATACAGTAATTAAGAGACAATTTTGCGAAAAAAAAAACATAACTTAAGTATCGGTAATTGAAAACACAGTGAGAATATTTTTTGTTTTGACTATTAAAACTATTAAAATCTTGTCACGCATCGACTTGGTGATGATCCTAGCTCCTCTATATAAGTGTGGATAACCCTCCCTCTTATAAGGCCTTTTAAGGGGCGAGTGACTCAAAAATGATACTCCCTCCGTCCGAAAATAGGAGTCCCGTTTTTCCATTTTAGTCCATCCGCAAATAGCAGTCCCGATTCACTTTTACCATAAATGGTAATAGGGTCCCACCTTCCACTAACTCATTCCACTCACATTTCATTTAAAACTATATGTACAAGTGAGACCCCTATTCCACTAACTTTTTTCCACCCACTTTTCTTAACATTTTTTAAAATCCGTACCGTCAAGAAATGAGACTCTTAATGGCGGACGGAGGGAGTATTCGTCTAAGTCATCAAAAAGATAGAGTAAGCATTCAATGAATGATTCTGTTCAAAGTTCAGACGGTGAAATTTTCAAAGAGAAGAAACCCAAGGTAAACCTTCTCTGGTTAAGCCAATTCCACATTTCAATAATGCATTATACTAATCAAATAGGTCAAAACACTCAAATGGGTATACATTATAATATTGGAAAGAAATAAAACCATTCGTCGTAAAAATAATTTAATCAAACATAGCTAGTTTTTTTCAACTTATATGCAAAAGTCTGCCGCTGAAATTCTGCTGTTTTGCGCTATCATTTTCAACAAGAAAGTTTTTAAACTGTTTTAATATTTCTTTTTCTATATAATAACCTTATCTAATGTTTGTGAAAGTATGTAAACCAAGAAAATAAGGGTAAAAATAAATAATTGTTCATAAATTATAATTTTTGCAAAATAATAAACATATGTTCTTAATGTGAAAATGAGTGGAAGGAGTGAGAAATTAATAAGAGAGAGAAAATAGAGCTTTGTAGACTCCGTAGAAGACCGTTAACTAAGGCAAACCACTAAATTCCCTACAAATAAGTCAATTATGTGACGTTTCCTTCTGTCATTCTCAAAAGCCAAAGATGTTCATATTAGGATTTCAATAACATAACCTTTGGTTGTTACAAATATCAGTTCCAAGTACAACGACATCACAAGTATCCAAAAAGCCCTATCCACGTGCGTGTTAGCCTAGTGGTATTGCAGTTAATGCACGATGCCAAAGGGTCTCGAATTCGAGACCACTGTGATGCGGCTTTAAATTTTTGTTCATTTATCAACAAAAAGAGCCCTATTCAGTTTCAGTTTCAGTTTCATCATCACCTTGAGTATGTGTGTCCGGTCACAATTGAGATAGAACTTGTTCGACTCAAGCGGGCATATAATGACACTAGGATTATTTTTTTCACTTTTTTTAGAACAAGAGGGATACATAACTACACAAGGGAATGGTTTGATTGCAAGCAAGAAATTTTCTGGTATACTTTAGACAAGTTGCAAGCATATGTACAAGGTTAAGAGCTTATGTCATGTCAAGAAAGGTGAATTGATATGGAAGTTCTAGAGTTACATATTGATTTGACATAAGACATGTCAAAAATGTATGACATACATATCGAGAAAAGGAACTTGCCTGAAGTGCAATTAATTGCTTGCTAATTCCTGGCAGTCGGACCATAACATCACAGTAGAAAGGAGAGCCATTGTAGCAGTTTCAACACGCAAACGGTGTGGGCCCAGACCAACAGCAATTGCTCCAGCCTCCCTTAACGAGTTCAATTCCTCTTTGGTGAAGTCTACGTATGAAAGGACTTTATTAATTATTTGTGCATAATGGATCGAGGAAAAAGAGCAAAGGACTAAACATAGCCTCATCCAAAAAGGGGTGGGATTATACATAGAATGTATTAGTCACTAACCTCCTTCAGGGCCAATTATAATGATTCCATTAGGTTCTTTGTTTATAGAGCTTAATGCATTAAAAACGGGAGTAGCCTCTGCCGCAGCCAAAAATGCTAATCTTGAATTAGCTACCTAAATAGAGGATAGAGAAAAGAGCACAACATGAAACATGAGAACAGAGTTAAAGGTTAGACAAAACTCATCAGTCAAACACTACTAAATTACTATGATTTTACAGAATACACTTACAACAGGTAGAAGTTCACCAACTGCAATGGGAGGCTTCAAAATCATTTCATGTAATCGTTGACCTACATATACAAGGTAGTTTGGATGAACAAAATAAAATTCAAAACATGAAAATGATTTCATAATGACCTAATATGAAAGAAAACAATGCAGAAAGAAAGCAGCATCATAGTATATTACATTGCTTAGCTGCTGCCAATACAACTCGCTGCAGTCTGTCAGCCCTGTTTTCTGAAATTGACTGAGAGCGTCCAGTTAGCAACGGTGTCACACTGGATGCTCCAAGTTCCTGTGGTGCACAAAATGAAGAAAAAATAGATATAATAAATATCTCTGAAAACCACAAATTAAACGAAAATTACCATCAGCTGAAGTTCATACAGTGCATTTCTCCACTAGCCAATCAGCTCTCCCTCCCTTGAGAGTGCCTTAAATAAACAACGTAAATCAGATATAGAATCCCAAGACACAGGGGAAATAAGGTAAACAAGTTCTCCAGAAACTCACTGAACGCAGCGAAAACGTGCCACTGAGTGGTTGGTTGAGAAACTAATTTTGGGTTCTCCACTGCTTCAAAATCCACCCCAGAACGATCAATACTCTCTATGCGCCCCTCAACGAGACCGCCCTTTCCATTAAATAGCTCTACCCTTGCAATGTAAAGATCTATATAAATCATACCATATTGATACCGAATTAGAGACAAGTAACTTCAAAGCTTCCACATCCCTAGAAATAAATCGAATGTGTAACATCTCTTCTCTTCAAAATCATGTTCTCCTTTTCCATAACTTTTAGTGATTTGATAATCACCTCGTGTAATCCAAATTTGCGAGAAAAAATGTCGACAGACTCAGAAATCGGAACAGCTCAAAAAAAGGACATCTCTTAAGCAATTATTCATTTCTCTTACTCTTTAAAGTGTGTGCATAATGCAAATAAAACACAGAGGTGAGAATGAAGACAAGTAAGCTATCAAAATCAGATTCATTCCACAAAATCAATAAAAAATCACCAATTCATCAATATATTGAGCTTGACTACGAGATTAAACCAAAATTAACGGAAGTCATATTACCTATCATCGATTCCTAGTCTTAGCACTTTGGTCATGTGCCAGAACTCGTCGCCTTTCACTCTCACAACACCACCCTACAAAATTGAAACACGATAACGCTTACAAATGCAGTTTCTTAAACAATAAGCCGTGTGTATCAGTGTGTGCACACGAAAACGTGCACAATTGCTGGTGAAAATTGGGGGAGTGGAAGTACCTTAATGGTAGGTAAGGTTTCGGAGAAGAATCGAGGAAGTCCGCCGCGTGACTGGCTGGAATAGGCTGAGGATGATGAAGAGGAGGAGAATGGGCGCAGATTGAAATGCTGCGTTGAGCGGTTGATTAGGCTGAAGAGCCGCGGATTACAGCTTATGACTTGCATTGGAAGAGCTCCGGCGGCAGGGTTTATCGCCGGCGCGGCCTCTGGCTCTCCTAATTCTTCGCACAGGGTTTTGAAACAACGCTCAGCGACTTTTGAAGTCGATGGAATATAATTTGAAATCGCGTTTTCACTCCATTTATGTGTCTTTCTTAATTTTTTTTAATTGAGAAATGGATGTACATTTCAATTTTCAACCATAAACTATCTTTTTAAGAGCTTCAATAAATCTGTAAAAAAATGAATTAATGATGTTAAATTCCATTTTGTCTCAATTATATAGCTAGACAGAAAATTTTACAAGAATTAAGAAAAAAACATAAGAAACAAACTTCTTCATATAGTCATAGTATTTAGTTTGATGATCCATAAATACTAAAAAGTTACTAATTAAATAATAAATAGGGACACTTTAGTAAATAAGTTAAAGTAGAGAGCAGAGAAATGATCTAAGCTTTTATTGTTAGTTAAAAATAAGTTAGAAAGATAATATAGAAATATAACAAGTGATTTTCAAAAAAAATAATAAGCATATTTTTGTAGGACACACAAAATTTAAATTAAGCATACTCTTTTGGAATAGGAAATATTCCTTGTTAGGAAAATCTAATAATAGTAGTATCTACAAAAATAAAATCTATATAATTGGAAATGATTAATTATTAAAAAATAAATGATTTATTACAACACAATTTTCGAATAAAAATCTATTGAACATTCATAATAAAAAGATGTGCAATATTTCTTTTTTTAACACTCTTCTTTTTCATCTATTTCTTGCTGGTGAAAATTGACAAACTTATAAATAACACGTGTTTTAATGTGAAATTTGGTAAAGTAAAAAAGAGATGAAAAAAAGTAGTGGAATGAATTTTAGTAGATTATAAGTCCACATTATAAATGATGCGTAGATTATTATTTGTTGAAAAAATTTTAATTTTAGACTTTGTCTAATTTTGTAGGGCCCAAAATAGTAAAACTAGTCTATTTGTCTCGTTGACAAATGAGTATGGTATTTGCATTTGATAACACCTTTCATCAAGTTGGTGCACAAACCATTGCAATTTCGCGCAAAAAAAATGCTTGAATGCTGCCCAAAATATACACAAAATACTTAAAAAGCCAAAAAAAAGGCAAAATCTTGCATATCATCAAACACCTAAGCTAATCATAATCACCACTTCGATTCTTATTTCCGCAGCATCGCACATTGGCATTTGATCAAACCTTTCGTCAAGTAGGTACACTAAACTAGTAAAAGTCCGAATGCAATTTTGCACAAAAATACCTTAACAAGGCAATCAATCAAAAACCAAAATCTTCAGTGAGGCATATTATCAAACACCTTATCCTTATCACCATCATCCTCATCATCCCCATATCCACCTCCCATCCGGCAAACTCTCTCCCAAACCCCCTTCTCCACCGGCAAAACGGACAGCCTGGGCTGCCTGAACAGCGCGAACTCCACCCCTTTCAACTCCTTCTTCATCTCCGCCAGCCCCACCGCCGCCCTCATCTCCCCCACGGCCCTGACGTCCACCGCCTCCGCCTCGTCGTACCACTCGCGCACCACCTCCACCACGCCGACCACGCGCCGGGATTTGGCGCCGGAGTGGTAGAAGAAGCAGAGATCCCCCATTTTCATGCTCTTCATATACTTCTGCGCCTGCTTGTTCTTCACTCCGTCCCAATTGGATAAGCCGCCGTTGGCGGCTTGGTCGTCCCAAGACCACTCCGCCGGCTCCGTTTTCAGCAGCCAGTAGTTGCATTTCTCCTCCTCCGATTTTAGGTTTTCATCGCTGATTTCCATTTTTTATTTTTTTTTTGTTTTATTTAATTGCGCATTTGATTGAAGGCATTTAAAAGGAGGGAATGCTGATTGAGGCGGGAAATATCTGTCAACAGTAATAAAATTTGGCGCCATAAACATGGATTTTATCAACACTCATTATTTTGTTAGTGAAACAATTAAAGTGATTTATACCGAGTTAAAAATGGTGGGACATATTAGATTATTAGTAATTAGGCTTATAAATAGTTAGAGTTGGATTGTTATTTTGTCGACTTGATAACAACTCAATTCATTAAGATCATATCCAAACATATTTGTTTGCATTTCGCGCCTTTAAATGCGTGGCAATTTTAATTTCGCGTCTCTGATGAAGACGCATAAGGAATACACATCAATTCAATCGTAGACAGTTGGATTGCTGAAGTGATAAAATCAGCTTATTTTCGATCTTGCACTAGTTGACCAATTAGACTCTCATATATCACATTTTGGTATTATTTTGCTTTTGAAATCCATTAAAATTAGTACTAGTAATTTGAAAAAAATGCATATGAGACATTCTAACTCAAGCCAATACAACTACAATAACTTATGTTTGTCACCTTCACCATTCAACCAATTTGATTATCTTTGTAACACGCCTTTATTAGAGACGCAAAACTTAAACTCGTCTCTCATAAGTTGAGATAACGGTGTTTGCACGATCAATAAAATGAAATGATCTAGACGTATTGTGGGGATATAGGACTTGGTAGTGTTATTGTGGTGGTTATGGCAGTGAGGACAAGGAAAAGAGGGATGTAGTCACTCACTCACTTGTGGAATTGGTGATGAAGGCGGCATTTGAAAACTAAGAAAATAAAACATAATCCTAAAGTTAATAAAGCAATAAAAATACAAGGAATAAAAATAAAAGTAATAGGAGTATTATTATCAATGGGCTACTCGAACGCGACCTGAACCATTCGAAAATTATTGTATTATTATTGGGTCAATCTGATAAAGACGCGAACACGATAAGTCATGATATTAACCCATTAATTACATGTTTGTGTATATTGTGTCGCTATATAATAAAAAGGCACACGTAAATAGATTTGTCGAATGGACAAACTCAATCAGCCTATACTAGCTCGATCGCCAGAGAAGTCTATATCTACTTAAATTGTAGGGATCACTTATTATAGACTTACTTTGGTGGCTTGATTCACTCGACAAAGTCTATATCTAGTTAAAAATTGTAGGGATCACTTATTATAGACTTCGAGCATTGTTTTTATTAATTGATTTAAATTAGATTAGCGTGCACTTATGTTCATTTTTTTGGATCAATTTTGAACCATTTTTGAAGGATGGGTTGAATTAATAAGAACAAGGAACTCGAATCATAGAGTCAATTGGTTTAGTTCATATATTAAAAATGATTCAAATTTTAAAAAGAACTAAACGTTATTAATAAGGAGATTTATTACATCCATATGAAAACAAAATTGTATTAATCTCTGAAGCAATAACATAAATTATTGAAAATGGTTGCATACTTGCATATATAAGGATCACGGCTTCTTCTTGTTTTGGTTGTAGATGTAATCAAGTTGAGCTTCAACCATTCTCTTCATCATGCACTCATCATCTTTCAATCCGACGCAGTTATCTCGATCCGCCTCCTTCTCCCCGTCCTGATCCTAAAAAAATCACAAGTCGTCATCGTTAATAAAATTCAAATTTACATACAAAACAGAACGTTAATAAAAACGTGCATGCATGTGTTACTATTATGTGCGAGGCTCACAGAGTGATGATTCTCTATGGGAGTGACGTCGTGAAATGCGGGGCCCGGCCGGGCAGTGGCGTGGGAGGAGAATAGAAGGAGGAGGAAGAGGAGGGTTGTGAGTGTGCAAATGGTGGTGGTTTTGGCCATGGTGTTGGATTTTTTGAGTAAGGTCAAAAGTTGTGAGACTTGTTTTGGTATATAAGTAGATACAAAGTGATCGGACGGTCAATATTTTATGATTAATTAATGTAGGAAATTGTATTCGGAGAAGGAGATAAGAGCGTGGCTACAAGAATGCTACGCCTTTCTTTTTTTGGAAATTGGTTTTATTTGGCTATGTTGTATATAAATGTAAAGTAAAATTTGTCCAATTTGAAAGGTATTTGGAGTTGGAGAATTTGTATGTGTAAGTAAATTGCTGAGGTTGAAATTTTAATTATGATTAAGTTACGAAATAAATGTCTAATTGAGAATCGTAATTAATAAAAAAACCGCTGAGGTTATGTTTGTTTTCATTTTTATGCAATTTATTTTGGATGATTAAAATGAATTTATCACAAAAAAAATTTAAATTGATACTGTGATATGTAAATATGGATTTATATTAAGCAAGTTATAATTGTTTTAAATTTTCTCTTATGAAATGCTAAATTATACAGTAGTTTATTGAAGGGTTTTTGGCTTTTTAAACCAAAATCTTTCCCCGAATTTCGGTTTTTCCCATGAACTATGATATTTGTTTTTAAAACCACGAACTTTCATTTCGTTAGGATTTTCCCCTGGCGGGTCAACGACGAAACCCGGATTGTCTACATGTCAATTTTAATCCTATTTGTCACTAAATTCATTACTTGGATACTATTTGGCACAATAATACATACAATCACAATTATTACATAACAAATGACAACTTTTGAATAAACAAAACACAAATTTAACATTTTGAATTATGCTATTCGGGTCGGAAATGTGCTATTCGGGTCGGGTTGGGAAAATTCTAACGAAATGAAAGTTCGTGGTTTTAAAAACAAATCTCGTAGTGCATGGGAAAAACCAGAATTTGGGAAAAGATTTTGATTTAAAAAGCCAAAAACCCTTTATTGAACTATAACGTACTAGAACCTTTTTTTTTATTTTCTTTTTTTCTCTTCAAGTCCAGTATTTTTTATTTTATTTTATTTTGTGTACGTCAAGAAATTTACAATTTTGTTTCTGGTTAATCAAATTTTTCCAATTATATATGGAGAAGTTGATTTTAAGATGAAAATGTTAAAGTTATCACATGGTAAAATACTAAAATTAGATGTTTTGAATTTTTTTCTAAGAAAATAGTTGTAGCTCGATTATTATTGATTCGATTAATAATTTATTTTAGAGATAAGTACGACGAAAAACAATGCTTTAAAATTAAAATTTACATTAATAACATTTTAAATTTTTAAATAAAATTAACAATATATATATATACACAACGACGAACAGTTCTTCTCCCAAACTCATCCCATCTGTCTCTGCAAACATGAGACTCAGACTCAGATCATTCGAATCTAAAGAAACCCTAAAAATCGAAATCCCTAATTCCTCCACTCTCCCCCAACTCCGGCAAATTCTCTCCCAAACCCTCCCCAATTCACCATCGCCTGCTTCAATCCGCCTCTCTCTTAATCGGAATGACGACATCCAATCCGACGGCGCAGACACCCTCCTATCTCTCGGAATCGCCTCCAGCGACCTTATATATTTCTCCGTTGAAGACCCGGCGCCGGCCACCGCTTCCGTTTCCCCAATTACCCTACCGCAGGTGACCGACTCTACCCCTACGCCTCGCTCTAATCATGCCGAATGTTCGAATCCCCAAATTACGCTCCCCGAAGCGGATGATTCCGATTCCGTTATGCTTGATTCTGATAAACGGGAAACCCTAGGTACGGATGCGAGTAACATGGAAGTCGATGACGACGGTATTGAAATTGATGGTATGGGTCATGAATTGGATGATGTTGTAGATAGGTCGTTTTCCGTGCCTGGATTTCTTAGGAAGGTGTTCGCGGCGGAGTTGGGCGACGATGCGGGGCGCGATCACAAGCTGATTGTGATCGCGGTCCATGCGGTTATGCTGGAGTCTGGATTTGTAGGTTTTGATGAGAGGGTAAATGCAGTGGTTGATGGTTTTCAATTGCGCAACGAGTGGCCGTCGGGTCTGTTTAGGGTTTCCTTGTCCTACACTCTGCGTGAGAGTATTGTTGGTTCCGATGAAGCTATTAAGCGTGTGGTTTTGAAATTTCAGAATTTGGGGAATTACTTGAATGTTTATGGTACATTAGACAATGGATCATCAGCCAAGGGAGGCCGGCATTTTGGGGTTCGATTGAACGAGGATGAATTGGTTCCTTTTCTGAACGTTGTGTGGGCGAATTGTGGCGCGATGGAGAATGTAGGTGGAGAAAATGGAGAATCTTCAGGCATATCTCCGGAGAAGGAGGTGTTTAGGTTTTGGAGGACTGTGAAGGATAATCTGGCGCTGCCATTGTTGATTGATTTATGCGAGGAGACCGGTTTGGAGCTTCCTCCCTGCTTCGTGCGGCTGCCAAGTGAGCTCAAGTTGAAAATCTTGGAATCCTTGCCTGGTGTTGATGTAGCAAGAGCGAGCTGTGTGTGCTCGGAGCTGAGGTATATGGGGTCGAGTGATGACTTGTGGAAGACCAAGTTTTGTGAGGAGTTCGTCATTGAGATGAAAGAAGCCAACGTGAGTTGGAAGAAGGCATTTGCGACGGCTTGGAGCAGGCGGGAAGGCTGCAGGCGCCTTGCGAACAGAGTTAGAGCTTCACCCTATTGGCCGGTGCCGAACTGGCCTCAGCCTAGGAGGAGAAGGTATCCCAATCCACTCATGTTTCAAAGGGTAGCGCGGTTTCTAGGGGACAAGCCGCCACATGGTGATGACCCACTGATCAGGCGGCATATTCCTGTGAACCCTCATCCTATGAGGAGCTTTTCACCACAGTGTAATCTAGGCAATCGTGGTGGTAGGTTTCTTGATTGAGTATATGCATACATGTTTATAGGAAGTTCTATGTTATTTCTATTGATCTTTGCGTTGTTGGTACTTGGTAGTATGTTCAATTATAGTATAAAATAGTTTGGTATTGACATTTTATTCCAGCACTGCTGTTGCTGTACATGTTAACCTATTGGTAATTTTGATAAAGGCTGATCCTTTATTTTCTCCATTTCTATGGCATTGTTTGTTTTGTTTTGATGAAGTTGTGTTGTTTTATTGGAGAAGAAGTCACCTAGTTTGGCAACTGGTTTTGCTGAATCTGTATATACATATTTACAGCTGTGTGTGTGAATATATTGTTCTGTATATTCACAAAACTCAGCAAATATTGATGCACACTGAATATGATTTAGCAGCCATGGAGAAATGAATTTTGGTTTCTCTGTTTCTGATGATTTTGCCCCATATTTTGAACATACAAATTAATGTCAGATTTGATGATTTTGTTAGTGGAGTGGCTGAAAGGATATATCATTGGCTTTGAATTTGATTTCGATTCATATTTGTAGGCATTGAATCAAATTTTCAAATTTGTTGAATGCAACGATAGTTGAGATAATATACTTAGTAGTAAGAGTGTCCATAACAGTGGAATAGTAGTCATATTCTAGCCAAAAAAAAACTTGTTTGTATGGTCATCAAAGTCATGCCTCAGCCATATAAACTTGTTCGTCTGGTCATCAAAGTCATGCCTCGCCACCAGTGGCGTATCCTGGATTTTTGATATGGGGGTGCGAAAAAATTACTCCGACTTAAAATTTTTGTTCTCTTTGTTATGTTTTCTTAATGTACCAATATTTAAAATAAAATCTGTGTTTATTTTTTTAACCAAAAATCTTCATTTTAGATAAATAAAAAATTATTTTTTAGTGTCACGTAGAGAGTAAATTATGCATATGAAATAGAAATATCCATGTTTTGTTACTTAGCATAGATCTAAAAATGTCCTGCGTATAATCTAAAAATGTCCCACGTATAATTTTGTTCTGCATTTTTGTATTATATATGATGAGGAGGTTAATTTTATAAATATTACTTTATGATACTTACTTCAAATTAGTAGTTTGTAAAATATTATACACTATATTAGATACAATTATCTATAAAAAATAATTAATGAAGATTATTTATGAAAGAATATAAAATTATAGTATTAAAAAAGAGCAAGTTAGTAGTGGTTGAAGTAATAAATGTTTGTTAAAAACGAAACAATTAATGAAACGTACACATGAATTCAGAAGGAGATATGAATTAAAAACAACATTAAATTGATAAGGAGGTGATATGGAGTAAAATAATGTTAATTTGAAGAAGATAAAACAAATAAATTAAATTGATAAGGAGGTGATATGGAGTAAAATAATGTTAATTTGGAGAAGATAAAACAAATAAAACAAGAAATGTGGTTGAGAAGATTCAAACTTGGAACAACCAAGTAGAGAAGAGCGCATTTGCCACTGGGACAGATATCAACTTGGTAAATATATGTGCCACTGGGACAGATATCAACTTGGTAAATATATGACTATATACAGTACTCCCTCCGTCACAAGATATGCGACTCACTTTTCTTTCGCATTCGTTTTGAAAAAATAATATAAAATAGTTGAAGTGGAGAAAAAGTAAAGTACGAGTAAGAATTATGTAAAGAAGACTCTCCTCTACATAATTCTCTCTATTACTTTACTCTCTCTCCACTCTAACTATTTTATAAAAAAAATTTAAAACGAGGGCAAAAAAGAAGCAAGTCGCTTATCTTGGGACGGAGGGAGTATTAAACTACAAACTTTTGGGGGTACAGTTCCCTTGCTCCCATTTGCATACGCCACTGCTCGCCACATAAAACTTGTGTCCAGTCACGCCATAACCACGCCTCACATTTTTTTAATTATTGGTATATTTTAATTGGACTAGAATAAAATTAATTGGACAAAATAATTGGGAATAGTATTTTATAAAAAAAAATTAAAGAATTTTTAAAAAATATTTCAATTTTGATTGTTGCGGCGATCTCGTGGCTCGCAATAGGCCGTCACGATCCTCGGCTGTCGAACAACCGCAGCCGCGGTGGTCCTATTGTGGACACTCTAAGATACCATATGGGATAAGGTAATTAGATTATGTCTAGAATAAAATTAGTATCGGTAGAAATCAGATAATTAATTATAAATTATAATGTAATCTTGACTATCAATTAAATTGCTTCACGATTAAACCAATAGATCAGAAGTTCGAGCTTTTGAAATAGGACAACTGAACGTATGAACAAGTAGTATTTTTTTCACTAAAATGCAATTTCGTAAAGAAAAACCACAGTCACAAGTTTTTTTCCCTGAAGTAGTAACAGTTAAATTGCTCTGCTTAAATATAAATTTTGTTTTTTTTTGATAAAATAAAATTGAATATTTATTGTGGAGAAAAAAAGGGCTAATTGGATTATTCAATTTATTAATCAAGTAGTTGACCGCTATGTACCAAAAATTTTCCCAAATCTCAAAATAGTCCCTAAAAAGTTGCCAAATTCCCCCTGCCGTCTACCGGCAGAGCTCCCGCCGCCACCGTTATGGCGGCGACCGCCGTTACTCTCCGTTCTCAGCATCTCTATTCACTTCCTCGAACATTACCGTTATCTCACTCTTCCTTCGTCGATTCGCATAACCTCAAGACCTCCACTATCGTCCAGTTCCGCCGCTATCGCACAAGCGATTCTCTTCTCCCTGTAGAGGTCAAATTTTGAATAAAGTTAAATCGGAGATGATTTATGGCATTTCAACAATTGATTGGCTTTTGATTCGTGCAGAGATGCCGGAATCCGATCCACGAAGCTCGGGCTTGGAGCGCGAGGCAGCGAAATAGTATGGTGATGGGCGACTACATCGATGATATCGATGAGGATGATGATGATGACGACGATGAAGAAGAAGAGGAGGAAGATAGAAGCTTGGATCTTCTGATTAGGTTTGTGGAGAATGTTTTCAGAAAGGTGTCCAGAAAAGCGCGCAGAGCCGTTAAGTCTGTTTTACCAGTCCCTATCTCCACTAAATTGGTAAGGGCTAATGTTAATTGCCTGCAAATACTAGCATTTAGGTTTAAATTCATTATGCCTTGATTTGTAATAATTTCTAGTTCTACTATGGAAAATATACTTATCATTCTTCAATAGAGATGTATATTATTCTGGTGCTCTGGTTTTGAAGTGCATCAAGTGTGCTTTGAAGAATATGCATTTTTGACATTTTTCATGGTGTTTGATGCTGCCAATGAGAGTGAATATGAAAATTTTAGGTATATAAACATGAGATTTGGTTTGGAATACTGAGGTGCAAATATAGTTTGCAACTGCTCTATTAATAGTTTCTGCATATTTAGGTGGAGCTGGTTGATTTTGTCTTGCATCTTTTTAATATAGTTATCAGAATTCTGGCTACCAGAATCGAAGTTTTGTAATGTGATTCTGTGAATACTGTATGTTTTTCTTATATTGGGTTAGGTTGCATCTTGTAAAATAAGCGGGGGTGGTAGAGGAGGATGAAAGATAGCAGTCTCGCGTAGGTCAGGTCGGAGTTGAAGTGTAATTGTTCAGATTTCAGTTTTACTCTACAAGAAGTTGATATAGTTGAATATGTGAAATTATACTACTAGTATTTATGATCTCATTGCTATTCATCTGTTAGTTTTTCAATTATACAAGAAAGTTATTATGCATAGTTTATTAGGGGTAGGTGGTGTAACTTTTCAAATGATGAGCTTTCTAACAATAAATTGTCATTTTCATGAAGCATTACACGGCTTGACAATTTATATTGTTAATTGCTATCCACAAGCCTCTAGAAAAAGTTATTAGGAGTAATATTTTGGGTACACTATACCTTAGTTACAGATGACAGTGGGTGCTCTTTTACCTCAAGTATTTTTAGACAAATTATTTTATGCTCTTACCTTGAGCTGTTGTATTCTCTCTTTCATATACAGGTTGGATTTGCTGTGAATGGAACTATAATTTTGACTTTTATGTGGGTTTTGAAAGCTTTTCTTCAGGTAATACCTTCGTAAATTTTGCTTTCATTTTAGTTTATTGATAGTTTTTCCTAAAGTGATAAATAGAAATGAATCGTTTCATCTTTTCTTGATTGTTTGAGATTTTTTTACAGTGCTAGACTGATTCTAAGTTTGGCTAACTGGCCTTCGGAAAGGCACTTTATTGTTTGTCAAGTACAATCAACTAGATTTGGATTACATGCATAGCAGAGGTAGAGGGTTATTACTAAGATAGGGTGTACTGTTTTAGTGTTCGCTGTAGTCAGATGATAATTTTCTCCACTACGTTAAAAAGCTCCTTTAGTTTGGTCCTTGACTCCTTGCCATTGTTTTGACCTATTAGGATTTAAATTAATATTACGCGTTTTAAACATGTTGTATTTGACACTGATACATTGGTCATAGACTTGTAACAGTGCCTGAACTCTAAACAACAATAGGAGGGTGAGATTGTTGATTTTCTAGTCCCGTATAGCTTCCATTGATGGATGGGCAGACTTTTCTTGGTAGTATATCTACTGCATAAATAATATTTAGCCATATTCTTATGTGATAAATCACAAAGTTTTTCCCATTAGCCGAATATAGTTTCTGGGGCTCAAAATCTTCATATTTTTCCTGTGAGTGCTTTGTCCTCGAGAGAGGCCAAGTCTTGTATTTCTAGAAAAACTTGAAGAAGAGTTGTAATTTCGTTGATCCTTTATTCTCTACTGCATATAATTTCAGGTTATTTGCACGCTTGGGAGTGTAGTGTTCGTGAGTATTTTGATTATTCGTGGAATATGGAGTGGGATCTCATACTTGCAGGAGAACCGTAGTTACAGAGCATATGAAGATGAGCCCCAGTCGTGGAATCGGTCTCAACCTGCAGCATAGGTATTGTGTTTTGCTCTGAGAGCAAGTTTCTTAATCTTAAACACGAAAGAATCATATTGATTCTGGAGCTTTGACTGAGGAAAAGATCCTTGGTGAAAAAATACACCAACTGAAAACTTTGTACCATCCAATTGTGTAGGAATTTTCGTTCATGCATTTTCTTCTTAAAATGTTAAAATTTGGTGTATTAGCCTTTTATTCATCTGTTATAAGAAAATAATCTTTCCTCAGTTGGTGTATTATTCAATTCTGTAGGAATTTTCGTTCATTACAGGTCTAGATTACAACTTAAATACCTCTGAGTCACTCATTCATGAAACAACATTACCAGAATACATTCTATATTAAGTTCAACTTGAGAAATACATTCTATATTAAGTTCAACTTGAGAGAGTGATGCTTTTACACATTCTAAGTTGTAAGTTAAAGCAAAATTATAGGATCTTTGATGAAGTGGAAATGCTGCTATACACAAGTTCGCAGTCCTTCAATTTAGAGGGGGTGCAGTCTTATACATCCTCTCTTCTTCGAGTAATTCATAAGGGTCGACATATGGGGGCGGAGCTATCGGATGATCACGTCCATCGTGAACAAATTCTGTTCCAAAGTACTGCACCAGATCATGGAGGTCAGTTACATTAGTACTGAAAGTACTGAATATACATTAACACATTCATCTACCATTGTCATAGCAAAAAAGGAAAAAACAACTGCAGTAGTTCATTTCATGGACATAAGCCATTGTCTAATAAAACCGGTTACACTGCCCATAGCTGAAATAATTATAAAGTCATTAGACAAAGTTCTGTGAACATGACCAAGATTATACTCCTAGATGGAATCAGGCCATTGACAAGAATATCCATTAGTGTGGAAATAGACCCGTAAAACAGAGATTGCAGAGAGCCTCTAAAACTCTACAAGAAGAAGTAAACCTGGTAAACATAAGGGGGAAAACTAATATCCTAATCATAGTCAAAGTCCTAAACAAGGAAGCCAACTTCTCCTTTGTCTTTTCAAAAACATAAGCAATCAAAAAAGAACAAAAAGTGAGTCCGGTGCCTAGGCCTCAAAAGACCGAGGATCCAGCTCTAAATATAACTAGAACTCTAATTTGATAGCATAACAGGTGTGAGATAGAAGCTGAACTGAAGGACTTTTAGGGACATCTCAACATTTATGGCTGATGTAAGTTAGATATGTACATCTCACGTAAACGCTTCCATGGATTTCCACATTAAACGTTTTTGCTCCTTTTATCAAGATGATTTTGTCATCACGGCATACATGAAATTGCACATAATCGAATAACAATAATCTAGAGAATATGAAAAAGAAAAATCCATGCTTTGAGAATCAATCGATAATGAAGTACTAAAAGCAAGTTGCATGAACACACAATGAACAAGAACAGGAGATTACCAGATATAGTGCAAGGAAAAGTGCAATATTTACAAGAATCAACGGCCAAAATGTCAGAAAAAATGTTCCTCCGAGGGTAAGCAGAAGTTTCCCACGCGGGATCAAACCCTACATTACGAGCAAAAAGTTCAAACAAATGCCAAGTAGAAATCATAAACCAGGAGGCTATTTCACTCCAAAGAAATATAAGACAAATCCATTTCTGAATGGCAAGAAGAAACCTAAATAAACATTCAATGACCTAGATCGGGAAACAAATACATCTAAAATTTGACTCCATAAAGTAGCAATTCATTGAATAAATCAAAACAGTAATCTTCCTACCTCAAGACCTTCACTATTAAGCGCCATGGACGTTTCCCTCTGACCGGTGAGGTTTGTTTCTGCACCAGTTGTGGTGCCATTTCTTCTTGAGTAACCCCAACCCCCATCTTCTTCCCTAAACTTCATCTCCTCATCCCTCACAACACCTGTGTTCTTTTCCTCAAGTAAAGAAGTGGGAGTCATCCCTCTTCTTCTTAGCTCCTTCATAAATAAAGACTCGGGAGGTTCTTCACCTGAGACATAAAGCCCCAAAAATGTTCACACGTCTGACAAAACAAGAGGAAACTAATCACAGGCATATGCAGAATATTTAATTCAATTTAAGTTCTTTACAAATTAACAGTAAAATCTAAAAATAGCTAACATCAAAGTTCCCATCTTTATGATCATAGTAATAAATTATCTGTTCCAAATGGTGAATTTTTTTTAAAAAAAGAAAAAAGAAAAAAAAAGGTTGCCCATACTCATACAGCAGAAATCCGCACCTACTTACCATTACTCTGTTTTCCACCGTCTTCTACTTTGCAATTAACCCTAAATCTTCTGTAATTATTAGCAATTCCTGAATTCCGTAGCCTAATTCGCCTTTTCTGCGAGCTGAAATCCGCGCGGAAACAGCCGATTTTGGACTGTGAATTTGATGGAGCTGATTTTAACAGCTGAAGGCAAGCCATTACAATTACGGGAAACGGAAATTCGAATTTGCAAACAATAAATGGATTTATCTGAGGTCACGCAATGATCAGTGGGAAATACGAAGTTTGATACGGAAGCGAAACAAAGCGTGAATGTGTAACCAAGAGGGCCGCACCCCTGGCGCATTGTAGAAAATGCGGGATCTGGGTGGCTATTCTGCGCCATGCGTTTGTTTTGTGGCCAGAAGGTAGGTGGTGTGGAGCCGTCGGATATCTGGAGAATGACGTGTCACATCAATCCCCCATAAAGCAAGATTTTAATTGCAAATTACATCATTATTTTAAGACTAAAGGCTAAAATTAGCCAAAACTGGTCCTGAACATATGTCCATTTTATGATTTTAGTCGTACATTTTATCTTTTGAATTTTTGGCTCTGAACATTTCAACTCGAATCATAATCGGTCCTACATTAACTGTTCCGTCTATATTTAACGAGCAACGGTACAAAAATCGGTCATACACTAACTATTTGTCTATATTTAACGGTCATCGTTATTAAATCCGGCTTTGGATGAGCGAAAAATGTCCAAGCAAGTCATGACTAAGTATCTGAAAATGGTGAAACCGTCTATATATAGATGGAAAAATGTCCAAGGAAGTTTGAAATTTCGCTTATCCGAAATCGGGTTTTAAACTGTTGACCGTTAAATATAGACGGAATAGTTAGTGTAGGATCTATTGTGATTCGAGTTGAAATTTTCAGGGGGTAAAAATTCAAAAAATAAAGTATATGACAAAAATAATAAAATGAGTTCACAACCAATTTTGGTTTTACTCTTATTTTAATTCAAATTGTAAATGAATTTAATTATAATCTTTATTTTATTGCAAAATGTTACTCCATGCATAGAGTGTGAATGGAAGACTTAAACCGTCAGCTCGATTGACTATCACTGTCAGCCGTCAACAATGGTGTTTGCTGAAATGTCTTTCCAGAGATAGTGAGAGAGCTAGAGAGAGAGATATGGCTTTTGCCTCAGTGATTTGTCTCAAGAACACAATTGAGCGGCTCACAAATTCATCCAAAATCGTGCTCCTTCCACCCTCTCAACAAATCATAGAATTTACCCACAAAAAGCTTCAATCTTTGCAAGAAATTCTCGAAAAATTGGACAGCAGCAGCAAGAGCTCCACCAGGAACAGAGTAAATGCTCTGGATGCAGAAATCAGAGACATTGTATCCAAATTCGAAGATGCACTCCATTTCCGCCTCTCGCGTCAGATTTCTTCACAATCTCAGCCAAACCATCCATCGAAATTCTCCATAGATCTGCAGGACCTTGCTCGTGATGTCGATTCGTTCATCGAAACGGCGGAGAAGATGGAGGAGCAGTACGCGAATCTGCTGGAGAATCTGCTGCCCGAGGGAGAAGACAAAGCTGCTGATTTTGACGGAAGCAAATCGAAGATGGTTGGATTATCCGATCTGTTCGGTAATTTCAAACGTATGTTCACCGTCCCCAACTATTTTGGGCTGCCGATTTTCGCTCTCGTCGGAATGGCGGGAATCGGTAAGACTACTCTTGCTAAGGAGATATATTATGATCCTCTGATTTTGAGCCATTTTGATTGCTGTGCTTGGGTTAAAGTAGGTAGAAAATGTGAATTGAGTGAAATCCCTTGGCACATTCTTGCTCAAGTAGATAAATCTTTTGGAGATGGAGATGGAGATGGAGATTGTGAAATGATAAATCAGCGTTTATATGAATTTTTGAAGGATAAAAGATACTTGATTGTGTTGGACGATGTGTGGGAAACGAAGGTTTGGGATTATTTGGAGTGTTGTTTTCCGAATAGCGATAATGGAAGAAGCCGGATCTTGATTACAACTAGGCTGATGGAAGTATGTGATCACTGCAATAGTAGAGCAAGAACTGTGCCTTTTCTGAATAAAGAGGAGAGTTGGGATCTTTTCTGGGAGAAGGTGTTTGGTGAGGAATGGTGCCCTCCTAAACTCGAGGAAGCGGGGAGGAAGATTGTGAAGCATTGTGATGGCCTTCCTCTCACTATAGTCAAAGTTGCGGAGCTCTTATCTAAAGTGGATATCACGGTTGAGTACTGGAATGAGGTGGCATCGGACAAAGAGAACTCTGTTTTCCTGGAGGTGTACTGTGAAATATCAGAGATACTATTTCCGAGTTATGAATACTTGCCTCAACGTTTGAAGCCATGCTTTCTTTATATGGGTGTTTTTCCTCAAGATTATGAGATTTCGCGGTCCAAACTTGTGGATATGTGGATGGCTGAGGGGTTTCTTGTGCCAAATATTGAAGAAACATTAGAAGATTGTGCTACAAAGTGTTTGGTTGAGCTTGTTTCCCATAGTCTCGTCGTAGTGTGTGAGGAGAGCACCATACTTCGTCGTAAGGTGAAAACTTGTCGCCTTCATTCTTCCCTGTGGCACTTTTCTAAGATGGAAGTTCGCAAGAACAAGTTCTTCAGTGTCCTAAATAGCCGCGCCTATGGTCTTGGAGAAGGTTTTGAAGGTGGACGGAGATTTTCCATCCACAACAACGTTTTGTTGGGTATAAAAGATGTGTGTGATACATTAGAAGATGAATGTGCAATTACTGCACGTTCCCTCCTATGTGTTGGTCCGTATCATTGCTATCCGGTACCCTTAGGCTTCGGTTTGAGGTTTCTCAGAGTACTCAAAGCTCTTTCGATCCGATTATATGAATTTCCAACGGAAGTGTTGGAACTAGTCCAGTTGAGATACCTTGCCCTTACGTACAATGGAGATCTCCCTGGTTCCGTGTCCAAACTCTTTAACCTTCAGTTCTTGATTATCCATCGCCATCTGAGCATTATATCGAATCCATCTCAATCTTATGTGCCTCTAGAGATATGGGATATGCAAGAACTAAAGCATCTACAGATAATGGGAAGCGACCTACAAGAAACTAGTTCTGGCGCGTTCTTGGAAAACCTACGAACACTTTTAGATGTGAGTGTTGCTAGCTGCACCATTGGGGTTCTTCAGAAAATCTCCAATCTAGAAAAGCTTGGTATCCAAATTGAGTTGGTGCCTGATGATGATGGTGAACCTTTTCAATGTTTGAATCAAATTTCTTGTCTTGATAAACTAAAATCACTTAAATGTATTGTTCTGAATCCTGAGCTAATGCCCGAGCCTGGGTTTGCTGCTCCTGTCTCAATGTTCCCATCGAGCCTAGTAAAGTTGCACTTGAGCGGGCTGTGCTATCCTTGGGAATATATTAATACTGTTGGTTTGTTGCCGAAGCTCCATGTGCTGAAATTGAAATGCTATGCCTTTCGAGGCCCGAAGTGGGAAGTCGATGACTTTAAATTCCAAAGGCTTCGGTCCCTCGTGATCGAGGATACGGATTTGGTCGAATGGAAGGTGGGAAGTGGATGCTTCTCAAGGCTTAGGCATATCAGCATAAAACATTGCTACAACTTGGAGGAGTTCCATTGGGATTATGATTATTATTTCAAGGATGTTGAAGTATTTGACAGCAACCCTTTAGCTGAAGCTTTTTTTAACCAGATAAAAGATAGAAAAGAACGTCGTTTCCTTCGCGTTGGCTTCCATTCTTCGTGGGAGGATGGTAGTCGCGGATAGTAATGTTGTGTAATAAGATGAAACGTGATGCTTTTCAGCTCGTTCGGTTGCCATGATTAAATGTCATGACTAATCTTATCTTTTGTTCAGTTGTAATTTATTTCAAAAGCTCAACTCGTGACAAGCTTCATTCCTCTCAATTGGGACACCAAATATAACGTTCTTCAAATCAACACCAAAATCCAACTCTTTTTTTATCATTCCACCAAATTTGACAGCTAAATTTTTTTGATAATTTCTTAATTTAGATTTTTGAAGTATAGTGTGACTTTGATGTAAAAATGGAACACTTTTAATAATAAAAATGTCCTAGTGATGTTGATGTGATTAACGAAAGGTTATGATTGGATAAAAGCACTATTAGGCTCTAATTATTTTAAAGCAATACGTATATATGAATACGTCACTGATGATAGGGGTATATATTTAATACTCCTTGATAAATGTCATTTTAAAAGAATCTAACTTATTCACTATTTTCATTTGAATTATATATTAGAAATCAAGCTTTGTGATATACGAAGTGTCGTATCACATTTAGTTGACAAAATTTACAAGCTAGTGTATACGTATCACTAAGCTTAGAAATTGTGATACGAAGTATAAAAAAATGCAGCTAAGATACATATTATCCTTATCCCATAATAATTAACAATGAATTTTAAGTTTTTTTAAAAAAATAATTCACGTATGTGTCTTACAACTTGGAGCAAAAATTAAAAAAAAAAAAACATCACAAATTTGTACCTGCAATATTTAAATTTTCTATTTGAAATTATATTAATAAAAATTAATGGGTTTCTTGATATTAGGAGACATTCGATTCTACCAACTCTACCATTTCCATTAAAACGTAGCACTAATATTTAATTTTAGCCTTTTTTGAGGCTCTATTTCTAATTTACAACCACCAAATTTGGACCTTTTCACTAAGCAGTACTTCATCATACATTGAGTTCAAATAACTACATTGAGTTCCAAATTTTGTGTTGTCTTTTCTAAAAACAGCACTTCTCATTGTCCTAATTTACCATTTTGATCTTTTGAAACCTCAATTAGTGAACATTGGTGTTATATTAGTTGCATGAGCAATTAATGCGGGATTTATATATTAAATGTATTACAGTATTTCACTTAATATAGTAGAAAATGTTTTGAGATGAGTTCTTTATTTTGATCTCTTCCTTACATACTATTGTAATACTCCATCCGTCTGCCATTAGGAATCTCATTCCTTGGCGGCACGGGGTTAAGAAATTATTAGAAAACTAGATGGAAAAGAGTTAGTGGAATATGAGTCTCGTTTGTATATATTAGTTTTAAATGAAATGCGAGTAAAATGAGTTAGTGCAATGTGATATCTTATTACCATTTATTGTAAAAGTAAACCGAGCGGACGAACTAAAATGGAAAAATGGACCTCATATTTGCGGACGGAGGGAGTATCAAACTCGTATTTTTATTCCACTCATTATTATTCAATTTAGTCGTGAAACCTTTGTTCGCTCATAATACATTTAATCATATATCTAAATTGGGATGAAATGAGTAATATTTAGATTACATTTAAAAAGACATCATTAAAAAATTCACAAAGTCCAAAAATGGCGTTATTTGGTGGAGTACTTTATTTGATAAAGTAATGGATGTGAAATGAAATTTGGCATTTTCTAGGGTCAATGTTGCAAATCACCATAAATTAAGGGACAAAAATGTCAGCTCAATCAGCTGCCGTTCTTCACAATATATGTATACATGCATTCTTCCCATGAATCTGTATATATTCACGCACAATATAATCATATATGTAGCGCTCTGCTCTTCACCTACGCGCATTGATCCTGTATTTTCGGTTATTCAAAGCCTTGTCACACTCAAACAACAAAAAAAGTTGCGGATTAATTAAGAATTTGGCGATTTTTCAAATTTTACCGACGATTTGGGTGTAGAGAGGGCCACTAACAAGGCGAGAGGGTTCAATTTCTTCCAGACTTTGGGGAATTTTGAGTGGAGCGGTTTTGTTTCGTGTTTTTCTTCGATTGGCGAAGCGCAATTTGAGTATGAAATTGAATGCGACGATTCTGTATTCATGCGTGGATGACGAGAAAGAAGAGGCGTCGACGCCGCCATCGGAGAGCTCGCCGCCGGCGCCGGCGAGTATTGTAGTGGGCTATGCGTTCACTTCGAAGAAGAAGAAGAGCTTTCTGAAGCCCAAGTTTATTCGCTTCGCTCGGTACTCGTTCGCCCGGATTTATTTTCTTATTTTCTCGTGATTTCTCTGTAGAAATGCGATGATTCATCGATCTTTTTACATTGCGCTCTGTTTAGGTTTTTCACATCTTTCGCTGATATCCGTAGTTCTATCTTCTTTGTGATTACGTTGCAAATTCACACATGTTTAATCGTTTCAATTTAATCTTAGAACATGATGCATGCAGAGGTGTTCTTGGCAATATGTATTTTGATTCCGAATGAGGGAATGGACTAGATTAGTGATTTGGTCGATTTCTGTCCTCTTGGAATGGATAATTTTGATCGGTTGGTACATTTCCTTTCTTACTCTGTAAGAAAGATTGATAATTATAACTATGAAGGATTCACATTATTGAGTGGCTGGTTTTCTGGAACTGTTTGTTTAACTTATCTAAATCTATATGGTTTCAGAAGGAATCATACATGTGAAATTCTTCTTTGGAAGGAATATTCCATTATATGTGCTCTTAAGATTACAGTCAACTTATTTTATGACCTAGGTATTTAAAATCATCTGTTGCTTTCCCACTGCAGTGGAAGATTTGGTATTTAATGCTTGTCCCTACTGCTGCTTGTAAGAATTTAGTACTCCACTGCAAAGAATTAGTTTAGTGAACCCCACTTGTCTAATTTTTCACAACTAAAAATGGACATAAATCCATTATTGATTTTTATTGCCAAAATTTCCATCTGCCCCACTGGCCACTGTGATTGCTGATACAGGCTAGATCCAAACAAAACCATTTGAATTGTAATTGGCTGTAATCTAGTTGATTGAGAATTCTTCTGGGATCTGCTAAAACTTGAGCGCAATATCTTCTTTTCCAGTTTCGGCTCCAAACATGTTCTAAAACTTTTGAAGACCAGTCCTTCCTAATTTAGTTATTTCCCCTTCATGGCATAATCATAGTTTAGTTGCCTGATTTTCATTAAAATGCAAGTATAATTTGATAATTTCTATGTTATGCTATTAACTTATCCTCAACCAAATAACTTGGAAATTTGAGGCTGCAAGTTTTGATTGGTGATTCTCCAAATGTCTGCTTATTCATTCTATTCTTTTTTTTGTTTATCAATCTGTTATCACTTAACTTCAACTTGTTCACCACATCACTTGAATCTTGATAACCATAAATTTTCCATTAATTTACTGAAAACCCCCTTAGATGTTTTGATGAGGTATAATCTACTTTTCTGGTCACTTAAGGGGTAACATTTTCTAATGCAGAAATAAGGGCATTCAATTTGTTCCAATTGATCTGAAAAGAGCTTTATCAGAGCAGGGTCCATTCAATATTGTTTTACACAAGGTTTGAGTTATTACTGTCATATTTGCTTGCTAACTGTTTGAACTACAATAGATGCAATGTCAGTATTGCTATTTTAGATGTTAACACATAGGTATTAATGGTCCTTTGACCATCGTTTTAGGAAGAAATTCTGCACCAAACCATTTCAACTGAAATATATAGTGGAAACTGAGCCCAACAGGATCCAGAGGTTAGCTTGCATAAATGGAAATGAAGGTTAAAAAGAATGAATGATTGTTTCTTGACATATTTTGTTAAGCAATTAACTAATAAATTTTAAAGTATAGCCTGATCAGAAAGGATGCATTATAGCTTTTCACACTCAACCATAGTTTTTGGATTCAATAATCTCACTACTTCTGATTGTCTGCCCTCTTCTTGTTCATTTACAAGTGGCACTGCACTAGCCAAAATTCTCTGAATATCTTAGTATGTAACCGCAAAGTCCAAATAAATGTCTATTGCTATATTCTCTCTCATCATTGCTAACTTCGTCTTGCCTTGTTGGATGGACCAAAAGCTAGCTCGGATATTTTTTTTTTACTTGGCATTAAACTAATTATCCTTCACGATGGCGAGTTTCTTGATATCGAGTTTTTTGACACCGAGTATTTCGAGTATTGACCAACTTGAACCAACCTCTTCAATATTAGAAATTAAAGTTTGTAATTTTATGTATTTATTTATTTTTGGTTTTGCAATGTGAGAGAAAAGAATGTAATAATGAATTAAAAGAACCATAGGAGGACAAATGAAGTTAACTTTAATATACATCTCATTTACTAAGACTAGCAATTATAAATTGCCTTAAAAGTTTTGCATTTATTTTGTCAAGCCAATGGCCCACTGTAATCATGAATTGCCTTCTTATAATATGACGCTTGTGTCAAACCAAAAAAATATGTAAAATGCATATTATCATACTCCGTTGCCCTCATCTTTATTGATTGATTGCACTTTTTGATTTCAGTTAGAAGGGAGGGACTGGTCCCAGGTTATTGAGGTTTGTGCTCTCAACTTTATATTGGTTTATGAATCCAATGGTCTAGTGCTGCTGTGGAATTTCTACTGTGAGAACTATGCCATGAATCCATAAACTACTTAGTCTTCGTTGTGATTCATGAGGATCAAACAAGTGAGGATTGTACTTTCTAGATCTAGTATACTTGTGCAGGTGTAGGTCTGATGAACTTTTGCTGAACAAGGGGATTTTGATGTCCTGAGTAGCTTGTCCTAGTTGGCAGTAACTTTTGAAGCCTTTACTAATTGTGACAGTACTCAGAATTTAATCAAGTTGGAACTTAATGTTATTAGCTATATAAAAAACACCCTGTGAGCATAAACAAAAAAAAGCAAATGGTGAACAAAGGCTTCATACTACTCCGCATTTGTTTTCATGTGTTCCCAATTCTACTAATGTTTTGGTGATGAAATAATGATAGAATTACACATTCACTTTAAATAATGTTAGCCTTTATGCTACAGGATATTTTAATTTGACTGGTAGAGTTGCTAGATTGGCCATTCTGTGAAGCCTTATAATCTTATTACAAAGTTCTAGGTTTTTGTCAGACTTCAGGGAATCTAAGATCTCTCTAAGACTATTAGGATAAACACTTTTTTAGTGTGTAATGTTGTCAAAAGATAAAACTCAAGATGGAGTAGATTATTACATATTTCCTTATTTCTGTAGAATGCATAGAAGATCAGCATTTCATGAACCCCCCTTTACAAGAACGAAATGAATTAATGGACTGGAGAACTTGAAACTTAAAATGGTGACTGGGAGGACGAGCTACTGTGGTTGACTAATTGAAATTTTGGCTCATGAAGTAGCTACGACCTGTGTATTTTCTTGTGGAACTAATTACAGATTCATTTCTCTCAGTAGCTGACTAAGGTCTACAGTAACAAGCAAAGGAAAAGAAAAATGTTGCATGTGATCTATCTTGCTTTGGAGAGAGATCCAAGGAAAATTAGAATATCATGCCATGTTTTAATGAAATCTGTTTCTCATTTGTAGCCAAACATTAGAAGAAAGATATGTGTGTATAAAGTCTAGTCAATAGGAACAAATCAAGTCTCTGTAAAACTCAAGGTACACAGACGAAACTTATAACTGTTTCTCATGGAACAGACCTATTGTAGTTTAATGTTTAGTAATATGTCACTTCCCTTGCTTGTTGCTTTAAAAGAGAGTAATCTTTATGTTCCATCCTTGCGTGTCAGTCTTGAACATAAAAGGCCTTAATTCTGAATTAACTATTGAAAACAAGCAAAGTAGGAGAATGCAAGCATGGATGAATTCTTAGCCTAGCTGGAAAAGCTAGTTATTTTATATGCTGCAGCATCTTTCTTTCAGTCTCATTCTATTTCATATTTTCCATTGAAGGATTATCAGAGATTACATCCAGAGGTGACAGTTGTTGATCCTCCTGAGGCCATTCAGCATTTACGCAACCGTCAATCAATGCTTGAGGTGGTTGCTGACCTGAAATTGCCCGAATCTTATGGTAAATTTATGCACAAGCACAACAGTACTCTTGTCACTATATGAAATGGTTTCTTATACTTCAGTCTGCCCTTTTCTTGCACCGTCCTTGCTATTTTCGAAAATGGGTCTTTTGTCTTCTCGACCAAATCTTATCTTTGTCAGTTATGGTTCTGGTAGATGAGTTCCAGACTATTTGATCTTCTTCAGATTAAATACATGGTGCCTTTTGGGTATAATTGTCGCAGGCAAGGTTTGCACTCCACGGCAGTTGGTGATTTCAAAAAACCCTACTTCGGTACCAGATGAAGTTGTTAAAGCAGGATTAACAGTACCTCTAGGTAGCCTTATTTTCATTTTCGATGGAGAAACCAATTTAAACTTGTTCTAATAAAGCATGAAATTATTCATTTGACTCCTATTTTTCTCTTACTATTAGTGGCAGAATGTGGGTGGTTTTTGGTTCTGTTGTAATTTGGTATGCACAATCCAGTAATCCACAATGAACAAAATTCATGATGCTTTTGTACCTCCAAGTATAGAGTTCGTAACTCTTTGGTGTTATCATTCTGAATAAATAACCTAGATATTGATAGAGTAAAGGCGGATGAATGCAAACTGAACAGAAATATTATAGAGATAGATCACTCTGCTACGATCCTTCTATTATATACTGTAGGAAACCCTAACCCTAAAAGCCCATGCACACGCTCTCGCTCCCCTGACATATGTGTACCAACGTGCCCCCATTCTAATAGAGATGATCATGGAAATGTGATAAGCTAGTTAAAAAATTGCACGTGACAATAATTTGGCAGTGTTTTTCTTTCCATGAAACGACGTATTTTACTCATTATTCAGGTTCTTTGATATGTTAAGCTAGTTGTTTCGTTCTCTCTGAGATGTATAACCTGTGTCGTGTTCTGCTGTTCCAGTTGTGAAACCACTTGTAGTGGATGGAAGTGTAAAGTCTCATGCGCTTTTCCTTGCATACGATAATATTTCCCTATCCGAACTGGAGGCTCCGATGGTTTTGCAGGAATTCATTAATCACAGTATGGGAAGTTTGTTGTCATCTTCTGTCCTTCTTTCAGCTATTGCTTATTAAATTTGAATTACTGATATGTTACTCTCAATGGTAGGTGGTGTCCTCTTTAAAGTTTTTATTGTTGGTGAGTCTATTAAAGTTGTCAGGCGTTTCTCTCTGCCTGATTTAAGTGAAACGGACATATCAACAAATTCTGGAGTGTTTGGCTTCCCGAGGGTTTCTGGTGCTGATTCTTCTGCAGATGATGTGGATCTGGATCCTGCTGTTGCTGGTAAGTTTGATTGTACTTGCAGATATTACAATTCCACAACCTGCGTGAGTGGAGCTCTTTCTTTCATTTCTCTTCAATTCTTGCCACGCAAAATTTTACTAGTCATTCTGAAATCAACTAGGGTCGATGAAACAGTCATTTTTGTTTTAATCTTTGGTGCTTGAAACCTTGTCCCTATGTCTTGTGAGAACAAGTACTGGTTGCATCTATTTCTTTTGTTGAAATGAGTAACAGCTCACAATCTCATTTCACATAGTTAATTAATTTACTGCAGAGCTTCCTCCGCAGCCTATGCTTGAGATGCTTGCAAAAGAGCTCCACCATCGACTGGTAAAATCCATTTTCATTGAAATTTTGCTTCATCTATTCTGTAGTTCTGTCGACTTGGCACATTAGATAAGTGATTTTCTGAGCTCGGTAATATTAGGGACTTCGGCTGTTCAATTTGGATATCATTCGCCAGAAAGGGACCAAAGATCGGTATTACATCATCGATATCAATTACTTCCCTGGTTAGTGCTCGTTAATTTCTGAATTATGAGTCTTGATGTGAAACTAGAGTAAACAAGTTGAAACAGCAAACTGCTCCTTCATTACTTTTAACCTTGTATTCTTTTTCTGAATCGCGTTAGTGCTCACGTCTTGGTGCTGAGGTTTGGTTGTTGCAGGGTACGGAAAAATGCCGGACTACGAGCAAATATTCACAGATTTTCTTGTTAGCCTTGTGCAAAGCTAGCTAGAGAGTATACATACACATGCATGGTGCATTGGCTATTGGAATGAGTAGATATTGTAAATTGTGTATCTGCTTGTAAATGTGTTTCTGTTAGTAGCAGAATTGCTAGTTACCAATATATTTTGCCATCCCATCCACAATTTGGGTGCTCTTTTCTTACACTTTTTTCACGAATATTTCTCTATAGTGCGAATTTTGATATCATATGGGGGTTCTATTAGTTCCTTCCAAGTTTATTATAATTATATTGTTAATTTGCTGTTACAATTTTTTTGTAGAATCAAATTCATATTCTATAACTTTCCAATGTCTATTTGGGAACTTCCAATGTCTATTTGGGAACTAATATTTTTTACAGTTGTGTGAGGACACATTTTTGTGAAGGGTATAGTGATGTTGTGATTGAAACAAAGAAGATGCATGTTATAGAAATCTATGGGTTCCATTCTAAAACTAATTGGTGATAGGAAGAGGGTCCATGAAACTTATATACTGATTTCAGTTGTCTTTGTACACCGATGTGGGATAGTTCTAATATTATTTTTTTAGTTCCAATTGCCAACACCCTCCCTTAAACCCTTCGAGGTGAACCTTGGAGGGGTTGGACTTTTTTTTCTTTTTTTTTTAATCGGTTGGACGATTGGTCCAAATTTTTTTTTCCGATCGATTGGACCACTGGTCTAAATTTTAAGTCTAGATATATTGCTGGGTCAGTCATTTTTTTTTCGGTTTCGTCCCAAATATACTGCTAGGTCAGTTAAATTTGACCCACAGTCGGCGACCCGTTTTAATACTATGATAGAAATCCATGAGTTCCATCCTAAAATCAATTGGTGATAGGAGTAGGGCCCATGAGACGTATATATTGATTTCAATTCTCTTCCTACATCGATGTAGGATAGCTCTAATATTATTTTTTTAGTTTCAATTGCCAACCCATTTAATTGAAATTTCATACTATGTGTCTTGCAATTTTTTTTATTTGTACAAATAAATATAAGAGTACACTCATATCATCTCTAATTAAGTTCCAAACGTGGTTAACAACTCTTTATTACTGCTACAGTACATAACCCATTTGTCTGTGTCACAATAAATCTCTATTTACCATTTCAATTCATCGAATATTAAGTGTGTTATTTTATTTTTATTATGAATGGTAAATATACAGTATATTTGACTAATTTATCATACTTTTCAAAATTAACTTGATTAAATGCGTATAATTCTACATTTAAATTTTTGCAAAAAGAAAACCTTAACCCCAAGGATCGCCACACTCGGCCAACAGTATTATGAGGGGTATTCAATTAAGATACGCAGTAGCCCGCAAAGAGGTAAAGGGATTCAACATATACATTCTCACCATTAATATTTCCCGCATTTTAAGAAAAAGAATTATATCCTATAAAACTTTGGCAGCTAATCAATTTTTAATTTTAGCTTGAGGAAGTGCAAAGTTCTAGAAGAGACCTTTATTTTATTCTTTTGCTATAAATATGTCATTACATGGATTTTAATCCTTATATTCTTATCATTTTTTCTCCCCTATTATGTTGAAAAGTAAAATGTCGATAATAAAAGACTCAAGAATTCTTGAAGACTACATTGTATTAGACTTGAATTATTTTGTTGATACATAGTACATCCCTATTTATAGGACTAGAGAAGTAATGTACCTAGGAACTAAACAATTGGACTATAACACTATTAATGTTATATTCCTTGAACCTCTAAAGTGACTCTTTCCAATATACTTGAGACTCCACTTTCTCTTCCCAATATACTTGGGACACCTAAAGTGATCTTTCCAACACTCCCCCTCAAGTTAAGTATCGAGTTTTTTCGGCACTTAACTTGCACGATCTTTACTTTGATAAATAGTTTATACTCGTATTTAGGAGTCCTTCACTTTTCATTGACAGTTTATGCTCGTATCATAGAGCTTCTTCAATTCATCATTGATAGTTTATACTCATATCAAAGAGTTGGTTTTTTTTTCATTAAAAGTTTAGACTCGTTTCAAGGAGCTTCTTCATTTTTCTTCATTGAAAGTTTAGGCTCTTATCAAGGAGCTCTTCATCATTGAAAGTTTAGGCTCTTAATCAAAGAGCTGCTTCAATTTTCTGTTGACAGTTTTAACTCATGTCATAGAGCTCTTCAATTTTTGGTTGGCAGTTTTAACTCGTGTTAAGGAGTCAATCTAGACAGTTTAGGCTCGTATCTAGGAGCATCTTAATTTTTTTTTTTCTGACTGACAGTTTTTTACTCGTGTCGAGGAGCTTTCTTAGACAGTTTTTTTTGCTCGTATCTAGGAGTCTCTTCATTATTTTTTTTGTGACTGACAGTTTTAACTCGTGTCGAGGAGCTAACTCGTCTTTAAACTGAATTTAAATTGCAGCCCAAAGCTTCATTTTGGAAGGTCATTCTTGGCCCATTCTAGCTCAACACAATGAGCTCATTTCTTGAGCCCAATAATATTAGGTCCAAATTTTCTTTTCTTTTCTTTTCTTGGAAATACTCGACTGAGAAGACGTCAACACCCTTCTCCCTTCTCCTCTCAAGGCGGCTTGCGGCCACTCCTCTCAACATTTTTGGTGCGCCCTTTCCTAGCCGCTACTTTCTTCTCCAGTAAATCAGTTGTGGCTTATCCGGCATTGTGTTTCTCGTCTGTCCAAAATTCTCACTATTCCGGGCAGCCTCTTCTCGGCTACTAGATCGGCTGCTCATCATCCCTTTACGAATTGCATCAATAGCCGGCGGTGAGACTTCTGCGGTAACCCTTTCACTTTGGGTTCTCCTTTCTCAGCCATTACGGCGGCTTTCCATTCGATTCGCTGTCGTTGCCAATTCAGCTGTTCTGGAATCCAATTCAATTTGCAGCATACTCAGGAATGGCTTTGTCCCCTCCAATTTTTCAGAACCCTTCTTCAATTGATTCCCCCTTATGCAATAAAGCATGTACCTTTGAGCAGTTTTAGAAATGAGATTCGCCTTAGATTTGCCAATTCCCCTTCCTTCAACACACAACTCTTGCTTCTCTTCTTATTCTTCGGTGCATCCGGAAAGGGCTTTCTGGGCAGCTCATTCTCTTTTTTCAAACACACACTATGCCACGAAGAGCAGTTCTGGAAAGCCGAACTCCAACATCTTCTGGTGTAGGATCTTTCTCCACAATAGGAGCTTTTTCTGTAACCTTCCCGTCTTGATTTTATAATGCTCGAGACCTTTGAGTTTGGGGTTTTCATCTTTCTGTTGATGAGATGTGCCATTGGAGGCGTGCACTTCCGAGGAGATCACCAAGTTTATGGCGACCATCCACTTAGCATCTCCATCTTCCTTCCCGCTTGTGCTGTAACTGCTCCGATCACCGCCACCACCCATACTGAGGTTGTGCGGCGACACTATCTCTCTTCCCCTCGCTGCGCAGACATTGGCTGCCCCGCCTTCGTCCTCGGCGATTGTCTCCTTGATTAGGAGATGAATGGTTTAGCGATAGCTTATATCTCCCCCTCGGCCAAACACTTCATACATTAGCCTCTCACGGCTGCCCCCTCTTTGGCAGTAGCCCCTCCTCTCTTGACGGGTTTCTGCTCGTTCCTCCTACTCCGGTCATCTTTGCCTTCTTCTCCAACATAAATTTGGAGAGGGTTGTTCGGTCGGATACTTTCTCTTATCCTCGGCCGGACAAACCGAGGAGTCCTCGTCTGTTTTCCTCTCCTCTATTTTGAGGGCGGTTGGGGTCGCAGCCTGTCTCCTCTGTTTTCTTGGCCTTCGTCTCGAAGGCCTCTCTTCTTCTCTCCATCAGCTCCTTTCTTAGCGATGAGATTTCTTTGGAAACACCACACTTCATGGCTTCATGGTTCTGTCCAGCTGTCGTTGCCATCGCCTTTGCCTACAACCGGTGCCGTGCTGGCTTCGCCCAGCCTCCTTACTGCCAGCGCCAATCCCAGACACACACTATCATTGCCGTCGTGACGCTGTTTCCATCGGATCTTGCTATGCCATCACTTTGTTAGTGAAGAACAACATCTTCTGTTGTAGCTGCTTACTGCAGGGTAGAGTTTCAACCTCTTGCTAACTGCAGGGCTTCCTTCTTTTTTTTTTCTTTTTTTTCTTTTGCTATAGAGACGATTAATCCATGCGATGGATCGAACCTGCTTTGATACCATGTTAAAAAGTAAAATGCGGAAAATAAAAGACTCAAGAACTCTTGAAGACTACATTGTATTAGACTTGAATTATTTTGTTGATAAACAGTACATCCCTATTTATAGGACTAGAGAAGTAATGAACCTAGGAACTAAACAATTGGAACTATAACACTATTGATATTTTATTCCTTGAACCTCTAAAGTGACTCTTTCCAATATTCTTGAGACTCCACACTTTCTCTTCCCAATATGCTTGGGACACCTAAAGTGATCTTTCCAACATATTCATCGTCTTCTGTTGTTCACGTGATGACTTTTGCCTCTCACTCTACGCTTCATTCCTTTCCATTTTCAATAACGATTTTCGTGTAGAAGTTGGTTGTTTTGGACGCTACCGCCGCCGCTAGCCTGCTGTCAACCAAAACATATCCCACAGTCGCCACCATAATCTTCTTCACGCTTCATCTTCTGTAATTTTTGGTAACTCTTCCATCTTTCCCGCAACGTCCATTTTCATTGTCCTACAGCGACACCTTTATAGAATATTCATCGTCAAATCTTCATGCAGCGGTCCATGGCGGCGATCGTGGAGACAAAGACAAAAAGGCGACTTTGAGAATGAGGAGGTTGCCATTGAAATTGGAGGTTCAATTTTAATTTTGGGAGTACTAGATTTGAATTTCCTTCATGTATGAAGATCTCCACTTTCAGGGTGAGAATGTGTACATATATGTCTGTTTAATATATTATTAGTGGTGCTATGAATGTATTATATTAAAAGTCTTTTCGGTTGATGAAAAAACGTCTAATTGAAGAAATGATTGAATAGGAAAGAAAAATGAAACAAAAGTTTATGCATCGTCCATAATTGTTCATTAGGCCTGCTTATTCGGCCGGACCGGTTGACCGGTTAACCGGTTTTAAAATTTCATAAATCCTAGAACCGGACCCGGAACCGATCGGTTCCGTTTGGAACCCGCCGGTTAAGAACCGTTCAATTCCGGTTCCGGTTCGGAACCGATGTGTAATTTTAATCCTAATTTATTTTTAAATAGTTCAATACCAAAAAATTAATAATCCAACATCTAGAAATATAACAAATAATACCTAAAAATTCAAATAAATACACAGAAAATACAAACTAACAATATAATAATATTCATATATGGATAAAAGTGATGTCAAGTGTAGTAGGTCGGACTAGTTTATGTTAGCAATTTTTTAATAAAAAAAACAGGAGTTCTAGACTTTAGCAATTTTTTTTAAAAAAAATGAGTTTTAAAATTGAATTCATTTTCCCTTTTTTGGCTAAACAAATATTCATTGGATTTCCAATACTAATTGATCTTGTTGTGACTTTTTGGTTTATAACGGAACAGTTAATAAATTATTCACAAATAGGTTTAATTCGTATGTTAAATGAATTGTTACATACATTTGTTATAAAGTTAAATTTCTATCATATGAAATGATATTGATCTTTTGGAAATCAAAAACAAACTTATGATGTCCTACTCATTTCTATCACGGTTTAAACATTTTAAATACTTCAGAAACATAGCTCACAAATCTAACACTGTTTAAATCTAAAAATCACTCAATGTTTCAAATTATTTTACTTTAATTTCAGAATTAATTCAATTAAATTAGGTTTATTAGTATACTAAATTATAAAAATATAAAATTGAATTATAATCGATTCTCGGTTAGGAACCGGTCGGTTCCGGTTCAGAATCAGAACCGATTTTATTTAAAAAGTTAGAACTGGTATCGGAACCGGAACCAAATTTTTCGATTCTGGTTCCTCAATTAACCGACCGGTTCTGGTTAACTGAGAACAGGAGAACCGTTTAAGCACCCCTACCGTTCATTTCTTTTATTTTCATTATCACACATAACGACATGTGTTATGTAACCTGATGTATATGTTAAAATTATTTTTTTGTTTACATCTATATCTATATCTATATAATATATAAAAGGGGAGTTTTGGGAATGTTTAGGGAAATAAGAGGAAATTTAGGGGTATTTAGGGTAATGGCCATTTAAAATAGATATTAAATGAATTAAAAATATATAAAACGTGTGATTAAGTAGTTCGTTATTTAATTTCCATAGTTAGTGGATTAGTGATATAGTTAGTGGTGATGTTGCACAACAACATATAGCCGAAGAAAAGCATGACTTGAAAACAAAACCTATTGGTTTTCTAACTCTTAAATATGTTTCATGCTTTATAATGATGCAGGAGTTCAAGATTGGAGGATAACAATTTATACTCTTCGGCCGTACTCCCAAATACAGTTTTGAGTACTAGAGATGCTAGAGAAAGAGCAAATAATTTCGTACTTTGTAGCAGACGGGGTGACCCTCTTTGCTGCGGCCGTGCATGAACACGGCCTTTTCAAATTCTTCTTCGTGTTGTTTATGTTGTTCTCTTTGCAGGTCTTTATGGTGGAAGTGATTTATGTTTTGAAGTATCGAGCTTAATTATGTGATTTTTTTTCCTTTTCTTCATGTACTATTTTTCATGTAGTGCTCTATATGAATATTAGGTTGGTGACAACTCTTATTCATTTGTCTTTCCTGGACGTGGTATGAGTGGTAGCAGCTACACGGAAAGTTGGCGATGCGGGAATACTATCAGGGTATGCAATCAGTTTTTTTTTCCGGCTAAATGCATGCATATAGGTTGTATATTCCATGCTATTTTGCTGTATTTTAGTTGATGATTTTGATCGATTTGGCTGTCTATAAATATATATTTATACATTATTTTTATTGACATGTGTTCGTGATTGATATTTTATAGAATAGATCTAAAAGTGATTTAAATGATATGTGATTTGTGTGCAATTTTTAGTTTATAAACTTATTTGGTTATATGAGTTTAGAACTTGAAATAATAATGTTGTTTCTAATTTGGTATGTGTGCTATTTTTTTTTTCTTTGTTTGATTTTATATTTTTTAATAATTGTTTTTTATTTTATATATTTATGATTTCAGATTTCATACAATAATATATTTATGAATTTATAAAATCATTTTACAGTATAAAATAAGTTTAAATAAAAGAAAATGAGTTGTGCATCGCACGTGGGTGATACTAGTTACCATAAATAGTGACTGACGATGCATTGTAAATATTAATATTCTTTTTTATTTTATATCATCTTAATATTTATAGTGACATTTATGTTGTTTTTTCCAAAATCCATTTTATATAGATAGATTAATATATAAAAGAGAACTCATATTCTATCAAATGAAAACTCATATTATGGGGCAGATAGCGTTTATTACAAGATTTCTATTGAAAATTAATCGATATGGAAATCACTAAATAATGAAAATGACAACCTTGTCATTGACCTCCTTGATCTTGCCCATTTCCATTTCCACTTCCACAAGTTAGTTTCTATCATTGTTGATTTTCAATATGTCTTCAATCGAACGTTGTTATCACTCCTAGAATAAATCAACAAATGAAGTGGAAAATAAAAAACAAAATCAACAAATAAAAAAAAATGTAAATCCAAACTGCTATATAGGGTTTTAAGAAAGAGAAGTTACATATCCATGGCGGCTCCACTGCAAATGGCCTTACAGTTGTCAAAAGTCCATGGGTTCTCCAGAATTAGAGGTGGAAAGCTATAGTTTTATTGGAGTTTCGATAATCTGGAATTTTTTTGAAGTTTCCATCAACTGTTGATCCATTATACACATCGACATTATTAAAGCATGCTAAGTGACATTATTTTCTAATTAATTTAATAAATTGTTTGGCATAAACATATATAGACAATAAATAAATGGATCGATTAATGATTGATCTTTATTATGTATATAAGGGTAATGCAACCCTAAATATACATATAGATACTAAGATGATTAGTGACAAGTGACAGATTCGATGTAGGTCAAGTTGCTGCCTCGGGGGCCTTGTCCCGATGTCAGACTCAATACATGTGCCATGACAGCTACACCTCCAGATTACTCGAAGAGTGACGAAACAACGCTCTGTAAAAATAGAAATTGATATATTATGTGAAACATGAATATACGAAGTCACAAAACAGAAGACAAAATAACTTAAAAGATGAAAAATAGAGTGTGAATATATTTCTTTCTTCTAAATGATTAGTAAAACTAGCCAAAACAAAATAATAGGGTTATTAAAATTAATGATATGCTAGATTGTTTAAATAAAGAAAGAAGCTCTTTGTGAGAAAGTAGGAATTTACGCAAATAATAAGCAAAATAAACGAGAAATATTAGCATAGGGGAATCGGAATCCTACCAGAAGAGGAGGGTTTTGGCTGTGCTTAGAGAGAGAATCCATTGAAGAAGGCCGCTGCCTGCTTTCTCGCTCTAGAATTTCTATCTCTTCCTGTATCCACTTGATCTTCAATCTCGAAAGCCTGATTGTGACACAGATACAGGATTTTCGTTAGTTTTCTCTCAGGATTCCGTTCGCTGCCGAGCTGCTGAGAGCGATTTTGGTTGCAGACCTCACTCGCTGTAAATAATCGCAAATTGTACACATATCTGCAGCAGCGTACTCTAATGCACTCGAGATTGGGGTTAGGGTTTTGAAATTTTTGCCATTGGAGCTAGCTTGCTTGCACAGGCATATTAGGATGGCTCTCGCAACGACAGCACAGTCAATTCGCTACATTGGTCCAGCGGCTGCCACCGGAGCTAACAACCTTGACGCTCTTAACCGAGTGCTTGCTGACCTGTCCGTCCGCGGCAATCCTAAGGTATGAAAAATCTACTCACTGTGATGTTTGAAAGTAGCTAGAGATAAGGTGTGAATTCTACAGATACCAGAAGCTGGTTGCTGATTTTACTTTAATGCACATTAAATTGTTTAATTTGTCTTTTTAGTTTTTACTACTTGCAAATTTGTGAATTCGATTGTACATATTGATGAATGGAGTGTCTAATAGGATGGAGCTGCTCCAGCGTTGAGAAGATATGTCGAAGAGCAGGCTCGTGATCTCAGTGGTGAAGCATTTTCACGTTTTATGGATCAGCTGTATGATCGTCTTACTGGACTTCTAGACAGCAATGATGTTGCTGAAAATTTGGGTGCTTTGAGGGCCATTGATGAGCTGATAGATGTGGAAATTGGGGAGAATGCAGTCAAAGTGGGGAAAATCGCAAATTACATGCGAACTGCGTTTGAGGCAAAGCGTGAACCTGAAACTTTAGTTATTGCTAGTAAAGTTTTGGGCCACTTGGCAAGAGCTGGTGGAGCAATGACTGCTGATGAAGTGGAAAGGCTGGTATGTTCAGTTTTTTCTGCTATTAGTGGTATAATACCTCAGCTTCTTTGTAACCTTTTATCGCTGCTGTATTTCTCAGGTTAGAATTGCATTGGATTGGCTTCGTGGTGATAGAGTCGAATATCGCCGTTTTGCTGCTGTTTTAATATTAAAAGTACGTCCCACCTCCTGATCCTATCGATTGTTGATGAACCAAGTTACCAATGTGTTGATGCTTACAACTTTTACTATGATTGTGTAAATATTTTGTGGAAATTCCACCTATCTCCCTAAAGGAATAAATTTTATTTGCTTTTGTGAGCTTGGGAAGAAAGAACATTGTAAGGACTTGGAGATATATGCGTGTATAACATATATGGCTTTGTGTCGTAAACTAGACAAAAAGGTCCAAGTAGAATATACACCCATAATGTTTACAATGAAACCAAAATCACTCCTTAATTCCTTATCGTCAAGATTGCTCATTTCACTAACAGACAACATAACTTTGTTAGCTAAAACCTAAAAATAGTTTTTTATAAAAAATCTAGATGTCATTTTTGTCCTTATTCGTGTGATTGTTGGAGATGTTAAATGCGGTGAGGTTTGGTCAGAGATGTTAGGTAAAAAACCTTGGTCGGAGATGTCAGGTAAAAAAACTTATTCCTAGGAGGGTTGAACTCTAAGGGAATCGGCGGCGCGTAGGTGGGGCCTCGGTGGGATGTGACGCGGTGGAACGCGTTGCGGGTGGTGTGCTCCGTGGAAGGAAAGAGGGACAAACAACCCTCCATGCGCCGTCCCCTTCCGCGGCCTAATGGAGAGGCACGCTCAGTTGCTTGCTGGGCATGTGAGCGGGCTTCAGTTTTTGCTGATTATTCATTTACTTTTAAAATTTGAAACATTTGAATTTTAGTTAATTTCCCCTTCACTAGCTGATAGGTAATGTTATTTTCCCTCTTTTTAATACCCCAACCCCTTCTATGCCCTCCTATAAATACCCCCCTAAACCCACACCATTTTCATTATCTTTATCTCTATTTTCTCTGTCAATTTCTTCATCATCTTCGTTCACACAAAATTCCACAATGTCTAGCAACGACAACCAAAACCAATGGCTTGATACGTTCTTTCATCAAGGCTTTGATCTTAGTACTCTTTCATTTGATGTAAACACTACAGCGTTCGGACCCACCCATCCAAGGTTTCTGCCTAATCGTCATCTCCCTACCCGTCGGCTCCCCAAGGTGTTTCTTCAATTTAATTATAATGTATAATAAATATAAGAGGTAAGAAATGAATAAAAAAGAGATGATTCTCATGAGTCATGAATAATGGAAGAGAAAGAATGAATAATCGATTAAGTTGTTATTAAGTGATGTGTAGGGTTTGTGGTAAAATGTGGTGTGTGGCCCAACTAACGGGATGGTTGAATGTGGGCACTTGGATGACCGAAGAACTTTTACATGTTCCATAATTATGTGTTTGGTGCTGATATTTTTAGCTGAAGTCGACGTTTAGTTGTAGCCGGAACCAATGTTGGAATTACATGTTCCATAATTATGTGTTTGGTGCTGATATTTTTAGCTGAAGTTGACGTTTAGTTGTAGCCGGAACCAATGTTGGAGAACTACTAACAGTTACTGTGATTTATATAAAGATTTACGCGTGTTAAATCCTTTGACTAGGTGGCAATGTGTAATGTTGTGTTTCGTGTCCATGCGGTAATGAGACAATAGCCAAGCACGGACATGACATGATAAGGATATGCCTGACATGAACCTGGAATTTTCTGTTGACACAATACACAAGGATACAAAATAAATTACTTCACTAAATATATTTTAATAATAATAAAATATTACTCCCTTCGTCCACAAAAAATAGTTTCATTTGTGGATGGCATGGGTTTTAATGAGAAATTGGTAAAGTAAGAGAGAAGAGGAGAAAAGGTGGGTAAAGTATAAGAGAAGAGAAAAAGTGGAAAAAGTATGAGAAGAAACTTTCCATTTTTAGAAATGGGACTAATTTTTATGGACATCCATAAATGGCAAAATGAGACTATTTTTCATGGACGGAGGGAGTACTATATACCAAATGACACGACATAACACAATATTAGCAGTATATTATAGGATAAGATAAGACCATTATCAAAACCTTTAAAAGTTACAAAATACATAAAATTTATAATAAAATATTTATATTTTATTATTGTGTCGATATGATAGCCACACAGTTACACAACGCGACAGAATAAGTGTGCCTTGTCATGCAGCTTGCAGGCACAATAATAACATGTTCGCAAAAAGCCCGTCATGTCATGCTATTATGCCATGTTAAAATTGCCACCCTGCATTTGACCATCAGTATTGCTATTGTTTTTGGGAAGAATGAAAATGCACACGGTAGTTTAGCAATCACAATTTTTGAACATGATCTTTTAATTGTCTAGTAGCTCATTCTTCATGAAGTTTTTCTCATTAAAGTTGTTTTTCACTTTATGCCTTCAGACCTATTAAAGTTTGCAACTGTTCTCATAGGAAATGGCTGAGAATGCTTCAACAGTATTCAATGTGCATGTTCCGGAGTTTGTTGATGCCATATGGGTTGCTCTGAGGGATCCAAAACTGGATGTTCGAGAGCGTGCCGTAGAAGCATTGCGTGCTTGCCTTCGTGTCATTGAGAAGCGTGAGACACGATGGCGAGTCCAATGGTATTGTGCTATTCGTGTAATGCTATGTGCAACTATTTATTGTGATGCAATTTTTATTTTGTAAATTTTGGCTTTGTATTATGCACATTATCCCATGCTAAATTGGAATTTTATAATTCTCTAATCACGTTGACATGAAATCTGTGTATAAAGTGAAATATGAGCATATTTGTCTGTTTCTATCTTACAAAACTGCCTGCTGCACTTTGTTGATTTTTTCTGCTATTGTGAATAGATTTATTAGTGAAAATTTATCAACAAAGTCATTGAAACACGGACAGTCTAATGATAACTGGTTACAGTAACATGGCCTTCCTTTGTCTCTGTAAGTTTTATATATAGCTTTCTTATAGAAGGATAAGTAGAACTGCACATTATGAGGCTCAGTTTGATTCTTGACTCAACGTGAAAGCATATTTTGTTAGTTCAAAACCATTGTATGGACATTATGGAACCGTTATGTGGCTTGATTGATGAAAGTGTTGACTGAGATAATAAGTTATAAAGAAATAAGCGACCGAGGGCATGCAAAGTGGTAAGCTAAGAAATAATGAAATAATGTGTGACCAAACTCCAGACTTATACTGGTAAATTGCTTCTTTTGGTGACTCTCCAAAAATTTGCTAGTCTATCTAATTATGGCCTTCTCACGTTCACATTATGATGCATGTTTTGAAAAATGTCTCTTTGTTCAGAGAGCTTCCGCTAAGAAAAGATACATTGGTTTATTCGGTTTTTATCTGCTTTTTTGCTTGTTGATTGCTTTCAGCTGATTTTATGTTGATACTGTCATTTGCTCAATAATCTAATGGCAGGTATTATCGTATGTTTGAGGCTACACAAGATGGATTGGGAAGAAATGCCCCTATACATAGCATACATGGCTCTCTGCTTGCAGTTGGGGAACTGCTGAGGTAGGTAAAGATGATGAGTTTTTTGTTTGCTGAAACTAGGTGTGTGCCATTATGTCTTGTGAATGCTTGAATTTCCTTGCTTCTTACCATGTTAGTGCTTCATCATGGCCTGCGATCTTCATATACTTTTTGCTGTTGTTGTTATGGTTTCTTTGAAGTTGGTCTTGCCCAAACTCCTCCATGTTGTATTTCTAACTCGCGTAATCACATATGCTAATCTCTCTCATGCCCTATTGATCCACAGCATATGCTAAACGTCTACAGCATTTCATGTTTATTTTTCTTGATGCTGTTCTTACAATTGGGCTGGCCTTAAGTTTTGTTCAGTTCCCCAACTGGCCAGGGCTTAATTACCAAATAGGGAGACAGGTCATATTGATTGCATAATCTAATTATTGTAATACTGTTCAAGGTATCAGGAAAATAGTGCAATTATTTGTATGTAAAAAAATACACAAGTACTCATATCATGGTTGAGCAGAATATTACTATTATTATTCTTCTTATCATTATTTATCCAATAATCAAATATTTTTAGCATCATGGACTTCTAGTTAATACATACTCTGTATAACATATTATTTATATACACTATATTGTATAATTTGCATCAAACAAGTCTGTATTGTACATGATAGTGTATTAACTTAAATTATATGCATTCGGCCTAGTCCGTCTATGCTAGATATATAAATTAAAGAAGTTTTCAGTTTGATCCTGCAAAAAAAGTAAAAACAACATGCATTTTTTCACATTTTAAATCAATGCATATGATAAACTTCTAATCATATTAAATTGCCTTTTATGGTTTGTTTCACTTTGGTGTATATGTTTTTGTTAGATTTACATGTTGACACATCTTGCTAGATTTGAAAATGTTTGGTCATTTAATTGGTTATGCACCACATGCTTAAATATTGTACAGTAATCTAAATTTCTTCATTCTCTATTTGAACAATCTAGTTGTATGTCCTTTTTATTCACAACAACATGGTTTACAATACACTGCTTGTCAGTGGGAAATGTCAGTTGGTTTGTAAATTATGGAGTAATGTATCGTTTATTTATTCTAAGGGCTGTTTGCTCTACTTTAAGTTTTGATTTTGTACTTTGTGTTTCAGTTAAATTTTTATACATATGTAACATAGCATCTAGGTTCCTAATGTCTTTCTTCATAGGAGTGTGACCTCATATTTTATACAGTGTTGTGGATGCCATTGTAGTTGGTAGGCACTGTATTTTCTCATGGAAAGATATAGACTGTGAAAACAAATTACATGTGCATTTGGATATGTTCATAAACATTTATGATGATAATTATTTGACTTTTCTTAGTGAATAAGACTTTTCTTAGTGAATAGTGTGTACTTGACTAAGGTAAAACTATAGAAGCTGCTTTTACCGTGGGTGCTTGGTCGGAATTAAATAGAAATACCTCAGTCATTTTGTTTGCAATTGGCAGAAATACAGGCGAGTTTATGATGTCCAGATACAGAGAAGTTGCTGAAATTGTTCTTCGATATTTAGAGCATCGGGATCGGCTTGTTCGTCTAAGCATAACTTCTTTGCTTCCAAGAATTGCTCATTTCCTACGTGATCGTTTTGTAACCAACTATCTGACGGTCTGTTATTTTTCCTGCAAACAACTGTGTACAAGTCATTTTTAGTTTATTCGTCTGGCTTATACTTTTTTTTATAACAGATATGCATGAAGCATATTCTTCATGTCCTCAAAATCCCTGCAGAAGCTGCCAGTGGGTTTATTGCCCTCGGAGAAATGGCTGGTGCATTGGATGGGGAACTCATCAATTATTTGCCGACAATAACATCTCACTTACGTGATGCGGTATGAGTTAAGGCCTTTAAGTATCTTAAAAGTTCTATGGAGCTGCATTCCCTGTATCTGTGAAGCATATCAAGCGTACACAATTTAACATGACGTTTCTCTATAGATTGCTCCTCGCAGAGGGAGACCGTCCATGGAGGCTTTGGCATGTGTTGGAAATATTGCAAAATCCATGGGGCCTTCTATGGAGCCTCATGTACGTAGTCTCTTGGATGCAATGTTTTCGGTTGGTTTGTCTTCCACCCTAGTGGAAGCCCTTGAGAACATAACTGGCAGGTCTAGCAAGACATCTTCTGTTGTGCTTGATTTTCTCTTTTAGTAAATCAGGAGATCTGAAATGAGTTTTCTTATATTGCAGTATTCCATCTTTGCTTCCAGCCCTTCAAGTACGCTTACTTGAGTGCATTTCAGGAGTTCTTTCTCGACACCAACAAGTTCAGCCAAGGCCTTCTGTTGCTCTTAGTCGGACCAGTAGCTCAGCAGCTACATTACAAGTATCAGAACCAAATGGTTCTGCTCTTGTTCAACTTGCCTTACAAACTCTTGCCCGATTTAATTTTAAGGTTGTCTCTTCTTTCACCTACTGTGCATTTCTTGGTCTCTGAGTTTTTCTTGGGCTTTACAAACTCTTGCCCGATTTAATTTTAAGGTTGTTTCTTCTTTCACCTGCTGTGCTTTTCTTGTTCTCTGAGTATTTCTTGTTGTACTTGCTTTACAAACTCACTCTCAATTAGATTGATAAGCTATTGGGTTGGTCTTTATTTGCCTGGTTCTTGCTTTACAAACATGGATCTGCTATTATTTTAGGGTCACGATCTTCTTGAGTTTGCAAGAGAATCTGTTGTGGTATACTTGGAAGATGAGGATGGAGGTACACGGAAAGATGCTGCTTTGTGTTGTTGCAAATTAATGGCAAATTCTTTGTCTGGTATCTCCGCTACCCAGTTTAGTTCTAGTAGGACAAGCCGTGCCAGTGGAAAGAGGCGCCGCCTTGTTGAGGAGGTTTGATCCTGTCCAAATTTATCATTATTTCATTATATTAATTTGCATGTGCATAACTCTATATACTCCCTCCGTCCCTAATAATTTGTCATCATTTGACCCAGCACGGGTTTTAAGAAGTTTAATAGAAAGTGGGCTGAAAAAGTTAGTGGGATGTGGGTCCTACTTTTATATACTTCCTCTGTTTCGCCATAGTTGAGGTGAAACTTTTCGGCACGGAGTTTTAGAAATGAATATTGGGTGTGTTAAATAAATAGATAAAAAAGTAAGAGAGAGGAAAATGTAGAGAGAATAAAGTATAAAGTGAATAAAGTAGAGAGAGTAAAGTAAGAAAGAGAAAAAAGTTACCATATATAGAAATGACTCAACTATGAAGAAACTTCCCGAAATGGTAAAATGACTCAACTATGGCGAAACGGAGGGAGTACTAGTTTTATAATTAAATTGGAGTTAGAATGAGTTAATGGAATATGGGGTCCACTACCAAAAAATGAAAAAGTGAAAGGTGACAAATTTTTGGTGACGACAAAAATGGAAATAAGTGACAAATTTTCAGGGACAGAGGGAGTATTCTTTTTGCCTCTTTAAACATACAGAACTATATATTCATGTCCGTGGAATATGCTGCCCCTTGCATTTTCTATTTTGTTATTGATCACGAACTCTTATTAACAAATCTTTGCAAGCCAGCTTTTTTAACTATGCTGAATCAACATATTAACAGAAAACACAGCCATTTCATATTTTCATCTTGAGTAAATTATGTATTCTAGACTTCTACTTCCCTGTATTGGGAGCTGTGTTAAACCACAGCCATGTATTCTCATATGATTTTAATGCTATTTTGTAGTGCAGATTGTGGGAAAGCTTTTGATTGCAGCAGTTGCTGATGCTGATGTCACTGTTAGGCGATCTATATTTTCCTCTCTGCACGAGGGTGGAGAATTTGATGATTTTCTTGCACAGGCTGATTGTTTGACTGCAGTGTTTGCTGCTTTGAATGACGAGGTATTTATCTAATAATTTGAAGAGTTAGATATCTCCTTGTAAGGTGGCATCTCTTAAGCTGGTGGAGTTTTCCTCTGTAACTTCCTGATTTTTGAAATGGTTTTCTACTGCTTATCAGTAATAAGTATCATCTGGTACTCCTAGTTCCTAGTTCTAAACTTCCTCTTTGTAAAGTTAGAGTAGGCATGGGCCATTTAAAATTTTTACAAGACTTTGAGTACTCTCTCTGGATGATTTATCAATTTATGCTTTAGATGTGAAATGAGCTGCTTGAGTATTGGCCTTTTCATTTCAGTAAAAGGGTGTTTATAGAACCTCAAGTAGATTAGATATTTAATTAACTTTTGATATTTCTGAATGATTAATCAACTGTTTAGTTGCTTATTTTCTTTTTTATGACAAGTCACCATGTTAGAAATCTTCCAGACTTTTAATTGAAATTTAGATCTCACACATATTGAATACCTTTTTTCGAAGTGAGAGGACTGAGCATAGTCATCCTGTTTAAAAGTTCTGATAAAGTGAAGATTAACCATAGCTGAAGCAGGAATGTTTGGTATTTTGGGTTGAGAAAGATGTCTAAATGAGCATCTATATCTATTTCTGGTCTTTCTAGTCAACTTCTTGACATGCTCCATTGTAACTCTATGTTAGGATTATGAAGTTCGGGAATTTGCAATTTCAGTGGCTGGAAGGCTGTCTGAGAAAAATCCTGCATATGTTCTTCCAGCACTCCGTCGCCATCTTATCCAACTATTAACATATCTCAAACAAAGGTATTGTTGAACTCTTTCTTATGTTTAGTATAGCCTCTACTATGTGTACTTGCTGATCCAGTTGAACTTTCTTTCTGTTGTACCGATTACCTGGCTCCTTATTTTTTTTTACCACATGCCATTAATAAGGCTACTGCTGTTATCAGTGCTGATAGCAAATGTAGAGAAGAAAGTGCAAAATTGTTGGGGTGTTTGATTCGCAATTGTGAGAGATTAATACTCCCATATATTGCTCCAGTACACAAGGTTAGATATCTACCATGTCCCATTCAGTTTGATGATTGATTTGCTTCTGTTTTTTTTATAATTTCTTTGGAATTTTAGGCCCTTATTGCGAAACTCAATGAAGGAACTGGGGTGAATGCTAATAATGGCATTATAAGCGGAGTCCTGGTAACTGTTGGAGATCTTGCTAGAGTGGTGGGGTCTTCTCTTTAATTTTTTGCTTGTATATACAATAAATAGTTTCATCAGTTGCTTTAGAGTTTTCTTCCCGAATGTTTATTTTCTCTAAGCCTAGCAGCAGTAGAGTGCTTCTTATCTAACAACCTCTTTACTTGAAGGATTTGAGTTTCTTAAATATCAGCCGGTTGAGATTGACTCACAAAAGTGGCTTGCATCTATTTCTGATGGATTCATGTTTTTTCTAGGCTGATAATTACTTTGTATGTAATTTGTGGATAATATATTCATATCTCTTTCGTAAAAGTGAATGTGAAATAACATAAACTAATATTTTTATTTGAGTGCAACTACAACCATTATTCAGTTAAATTATTTTACTCCAAAAACTAAAATTTGAGCACACTATCATATAAATCATATTTGTTCTAGTTCTTGAGTCTAAAAAATTAAAGAAATAGTGAATGTGAAAAGTCATAATTTAGTATTCTTATGGTTCAATGATTCAATGCCAACAGCTAAAGGGTATTGCATGGCATTTTTCAACATATATGTCAGAAAGTAGCTTAATGAATTTGAGCACCTGAACATACTACCTTCATATGTTCACAGAAGGAACAAAACTGTGAATTGAAATAATTGATTCTTAACCCACTTGAAGGACTTTTGGCAGGGTTAGGGCCAAAAACTAATATAGGAAGGAATAGATGGGTAGTTTATAGGCTTTCCCAACTTTGTTATGCACACTTTTAAATTCAGTTTCTTATTTCATGATTTTGGATTGATCACAATCTAGGTGCTTGCTAATAGTATTAGGCAAGATCTTACTCAAGTCCTGTGATAATATAATTTCATTTTAGTCTATGCAACTTGTTTATGCTACATATCAAATGTGGTTCCTTAAGTTTGTATAAAGTGACATGGTTTATTTTACCCTTTTTGGAACTTGTAAAAGGTATACAACAAAACCTCATTTTTATATAAGAAAGTTGTAGGAGCCAAATCTTAGATGAAGCCATTGCATCTGAACATTCAGCCGTTCTGTTTGGTTCGTTACTGCTTGCAGCTAGAACTACTGTTCCAGTTTGTCTTGTTTGGCTTGTCACTTGTATCTTTGTTGCATGCTTGATGAACATTATACTAAATACTTCGTTTGTATAGCTGACTAACTGTTATTACATCCCATCCATGTGTTCAGGGTGGTTTTGCAATGAGACAATACATTCCAGAACTTATGCCTTTGATTGTTGAAGCCTTATTAGATGGTGCCGCCGCCATGAAACGTGAAGTTGCTGTCACCACTCTTGGTCAAGTGGTACAAAGCACAGGGTATGATTTATTTTTTATTTGTATTATTTGTATGTTGGTCTGTGATGAATTTACCTCACTTCTATGACTTTTAACTGAATCAAGTATTATTCATGAGATCACTTACTTGTAACTGAGTGTAGTTTTCACCACTTTGAGGTCTATCTAACATGATTTAGATGATTTTGCAGTTATGTTATAACTCCATATAATGAGTACCCACAGTTACTTGGGTTGCTTCTAAAACTACTCAATGGTGAGCTAGCTTGGTCTACGAGACGTGGAGTTTTAAAGGTAGGTCTTTCTATCATGTTAATAATATTTTCTTTATTATGGTGAACGATCGGTTTTATTCCGTGTGTATTTATATCTTTTCTAGGTTCTTGGGATAATGGGTGCTTTAGATCCGCACGCACATAAGCGAAACCAGCTAAGCTTACCAGGGTCGCATGGTGAAGTTGTTCGTGCAGCTGGTGATCCTGGCCAGCATATTAGGTCTATGGATGAACTACCTATGGATTTGTGGCCATCTTTTGCCACATCAGAAGATTATTATTCCACTGTGAGAACTTGAATTTGAAAGTCATGTTATTCAGCATTAAAATTAGTTATAAATTATAAGTTTATCTTTTCATTTCCTTTAATATGGACCTGGTTCAGGTTGCTATCAGTTCCCTCATGCGAATTTTTAGAGATCCTTCACTTTCTAGTTACCACCAAAAGGTGGTCGGATCCCTTATATTCATATTCAAGGTTAGTTTAATTATTATGGATATATGGGAGGCCTTGTTCTACTTCTCCTATCATTATCACTGCCTCTGTTTTTTTTTTTTTTGCACCAACATATCCTGGAAGTCTTCTTCTTCTGTTACCGTTTGCTGCTTTATTACGACCACGTAGGTTTTTTCTGCATCGTGAATTGTTTTGTTTGTTTTGCGAGGTTAGTCAATGGGTCTCGGCTGTGTTCCTTATTTACCCAAGGTAAGTTGACTGTCCTTTTTAGTAAAATTCTTGCTTATTCATCCCTCGTGTTTTACAGTCAGTGATCTGTTACTTGCATGTGCACCTCTCTGAGGACTCATTCATGATATCACAGTTGCTTTGGAATGGGGTCATTCAAAACAGATATTGTCTTGAAACATCTTAAGATATACTCCCGCTGTCCCAATGAAGATGTCTTATTTTCCTTTTTGGTCGGAGGGATGGAGGGAGCGTTCTAAATGTACTTTCTGATTGTATAAGTGAAATGGGAAGAACTAGTGATAACTCCTGAAATAGAAACAGTATGAATCTTTCATTAGCCAAATGAATTTTGGTTAAGTTAACAGTTCTATAGATCTTTTGGTAGATGATTATCCTATATATGCACCACATTATTCAGCGAAAGCTTGGGAAATTATTACTGTTGTATATTTACATGGCTGTGTGGACATCTATTCTCTTATATGCATGATTATGTTTTCTTTCTGTTAATGGAATTTGATTGCTTAATACTTATTAGAAAAACAATATGTTGTATGATTCCACTTATACCTTCTTTTAGCCTTCTTTTGACTTGTGCTTACAAATACATGACTTTTGTTCTGTTATCTAGATTGAGATTTTATTGCTCCCTCCTGCCCTTTCTTGCCTTGTGATTTTTTTAATACAACGTTCCTTCCATTTTGTACTTCACATGAATTAGCATTAACAATTTTTCTGTTTCTAATAGGGGCCTATTGTATCTTTGGTCCCTTTATAATATGTATTGAAGTTTGTGCATAAAACTAATGTTTTGTAGGTTCTGCTTGATTTCATTCCCTTTTTATTTCTCTTCATATTTTATATTTTTGTAACTTTAACTTTCCTATTAGGTTCTACCCGATCTCCTCCATACTGTTCGTACTTGTGATGATTTTCTTAAGGAGTATATTATATGGAAACTTGGAACTCTGGTTTCTATAGTTCGGCAGGTACCCAATATTGTGCATGTCTCTTCTATTGTTTGCCTATTATCATGAGATTTCTTATATTCTAAGACTCCTTTTGCAGCATATTCGTAAATATCTGCCAGATTTGTTCTGTCTAGTATCAGATTTATGGTCATCATCATTCGCTCTTCCTGCTTCTAACAGACCAGTTCATGGATCTCCGGTAAAAACAACCTAGTTATATTGCTAATGTATACAGTTTGCGAAATTTTATTTGATTTTTATGTGTTTGGCTTTTGTTTTAGATTCTCCATTTGCTGGAGCAACTTTGTTTGGCTCTCAATGACGAATTTAGAACACATCTTCCTTTCATTCTTCCATCATGTATTCAAGTCCTAAGTGATGCTGAGAGGTTTAAAGACTATACTTATGTCATTGATATTCTTCGCACTCTTGAAGTTTTTGGTGGTTAGTATCTTCCCTATGGAATATTCTGCACAAAACTAATTTACATCTTATAAATATTGAATCTTTGGCTGGAACTTTTCAGGAACCTTGGATGAGCATATGCATCTACTACTTCCGGCTCTAATTCGAATTTTTAAAGCCAATGCTTCAGTAGAAGTGCGGTGTGCTGCTATCAGAAGTCTTATTAGGTTGATTCCTCGCGTGCAGGTTGAAGTTAGATCCATCTTGTTTTTAGCTCAAGTGAGATTCGGGTTATGGTTGAATTATAATTCATCTTTCTTTCTTCCTTCTCTTAACCAGGTCACGGGTCACATATCAGCTCTTGTGCATCACTTGAAGCTTGTCTTGGATGGGTCTGATTTCCCTCTCATTTTCTTAAAACTGTTGAAACTGAAACTCATCAAACACTTGACTTTAAAGATGGCTGGAGATCTGATTTTTTAGCATGAATATGTCTCTTCGGTCACTGTTTAGTTTTATTTATATTTATATATGTGGATATATTATTAATTCCTGAAATTTTTGTGCTCCACTGCAGACATTTTTGGGTTAACAATCTTGAAGGGTAGTGGGATATGGTTAGAATATGAAAAAAAGTTAGGTCATTATTTATTCTGGAGGAGATGAAATTGTTTGTTTCTCTCTTTTACTTAACATGACTTGATGAATGTGTTTGTAAAATTGTACTGGAGGTAGCTAATTTTTTTCTTCTTTATTTTGTTTTGGAATTGACTGTTCCTTAGTCAATAATTTAGGAGGTTCTTGGTATGATAAAATGAATGAGGGGTGAATGGAATGAAGGTAGGAATGGAATAAATGGCTATTTCCATGGGTTGAGAAGGAATAGTTATGCCTAATCTAGTAGGAGATAGGAATGGGAAAGAGTAATACCAAGCTAAATGAATGGAACAAAAGTAGGATTCACCAATCGATTCCCTTTTTCATTCCATCATACCAAGGACCTCCTAAATGAATGTTATGCTTCTTAAAAGGAAGAGGAAGTTTGGAATCTTGATGTAGGCGACTAAGTAACTTTAAAATCTAAGAGCTGAAGAAATGAAAAAGGGAATCGATTGGTGGAAAAATGGTATCGTTGCATACTTGGATGTGTTTGGTGACAGATACATGTTCTGCTATCTTATATGCCTGTAGTCTTCCTCTAGCTCTGATATCATAGTATTTTTCTTAAAAACTATTTGCTAGTTCTTTGTATCAGGGTGATTTTGCATTCCTTTCCTATCTCTAAGTGAGGCATTGTTTTGCAGGAAAAGTGACGAGCTTCGAAAGGATGCTGTTGATGCACTTTGCTGCCTAGCTCAGGCTCTTGGAGAAGACTTCGCTATCTTCATTCCTTCTATCCGTAAACTTTTGGTCAAGCATCGAATGCGGGTACCATCAAACAAAATTTCTTCTGTTTAGGTTTATGTTTTGTTAGTCAAGGTGATTATCTTGTTTTGTATAATTAATTTTGTTTTCTTTGCCAGCATAAGGATTTTGAAGAAATTGAAGGTCGCTTGCAGAGAAGGGAACCATTGGTTCTTGGCAACGCTGCTTCTCAGAAACAAAATCGTCGGTTCCCTGGTGAAGTTATCAGTGATCCACTAAGTGATACGGAGGAAGAAGGAAGGACTGATCCACAAAAACCTCATCAGGTACATTGACCTTTTCTCTAAAGCGATAGATTTTAAATGGACATTGATATTATTTGTGAGTTCTTTAACAGTCAGTACCTTTGTGGGAGTTAATCGGTAGTATGACTGTATGCCAATTCTGCAAGTTGAGCTGCCTTTATAGTAGCATTGAAAAACAGCTGAATTACTGGTATAGTGCTTGTATAATGGCGTTGGGCTGATACTTAAATAACTGAATAAACTAAGTGACCACAGACCAACAATAGCTCTTGTCTTTAGTTGGTAAATGATCTCCATGCTGGATGTTGGGTTTCGAAGTTAACTGTGATGTTGTCTTCAAATATATGATAGAAACATATGAACTTGCCCGGTTGGTGCTGCACTAGTTATTGGTGGCTCCCTTAGTCCTGCATTTTTTGGATAAATGCATAGAAATTCTTTTTCTGTTTATGAATTGAGTGGTTTTCTCTCATTTTCAAATACTTGTGGTGAATATAGAAGAATAATGATTTGGTGTCTGAAGTTATTCTGTGCAATTTTTTTCTTATTGCTGTTATTTAACATTTAAACATGTAGCTGTCTAACTAAGTAGCCTTTTATATTTTTCATAGGTTAATGAATCTCGATTACGTGCTGCTGGTGAGGCCTCTCAACGCAGTACAAAAGAAGACTGGGCGGAGTGGATGAGGCACTTTAGTATTGAACTACTTAAGGAATCGCCTTCACCAGCTTTGAGAACATGTGCCAAGCTTGCCCAGCTTCAGGTCACTTTCATTATTTCCTTTGTATTGTAGCTGGCAAGCTCTTGCTTTAGCAAAACTCTTACTGCAGACTAAAGAACGAATGCTTTCATTCAATTGAAAGTAATCCAACTCTGTCCATTTTTGCAGCCTTTTGTTGGAAGGGAATTGTTTGCTGCTGGTTTTGTCAGCTGCTGGACTCAGCTGAATGAGGCTTGTCGAAGACAGCTAGTACGGAGCTTGGAAATGGCATTTTCATCTCCAAATATTCCTCCTGAAATTCTTGCTACACTTTTGAACTTGGTATGCACGAACAATTAGTTCTATTCAGCGGCTAGTTTCATAACTGTAGCTGTAAACATTTAACATTTAATGGTGGCCTTGCACAAGATCAATGGAAAGTTGAAATTTCTTAATGATCGTGTCTGGTGAATCTAGTGACTATATCAACAACTAAAACTAACTCTCTTTGGATTATCTTAGAACTTCTGTTTGAAACTTTAATTGGTTTCTATCAGCCATATATCTGTAGCCTATTTGGTGTACTGTACACTTGTACCATCACTGCGCTGATCAATTTTTTTTCTTTAATTTTCTAGGCTGAGTTTATGGAACATGACGAGAGACCCCTTCCTATTGATATACGGCTATTGGGTGCCCTTGCAGAAAAGGTAAGGTTTTCTAACAGCAGTTGCATGGCTTGTCATTGAAATCAATTGTTGGAATCAATCATAACTTCTGTATTTCAGTGTCGTGCATTTGCAAAGGCTCTGCACTATAAGGAGATGGAGTTTGAAGGTGCCTGCTCAAATAGGATGGATGGTAATCCTGTTGCTGTAGTTGAGGCCCTTATCCATATAAATAATCAATTGCATCAACATGAGGTGACTGCATTTTCATATGGAGTTTCATATCTCTTGATTATTTGTCAAGTATGAATTTGTATTCTTGTGCTCAGGCGGCAGTTGGAATATTGACATATGCTCAACAAAATCTGGGAGTGCAACTGAAGGAGTCATGGTAAGTTTAATATCTAACAACTTCCAATATCCATTTATTGTTATTGATGATTTGTTGTTCACCCTATCAAATGAGCTTTTAGAAGCTACCGCATCTTGTATATAGCATATGTATCTTAGCAATAAGAATTTATTTGGTATTTGATTTACTGAAGTGAAGTTGATTTTTACAGGTATGAGAAACTTCAACGATGGGATGATGCTCTAAAAGCTTACACTTTAAAAGCCACTCAAGCATCAACTCCACATCTGGTTTTGGATGCAACACTAGGTGCGTATATCTATATAAAATAGAGTATTAGCTGGATATGTAAGCTAAGTGGCAAACTGGCAATTATGTACAACTGGTTTCTTGTTGAAGTCCACGGGATAAGAAAAGTTGCATCAGAATATGTAGTTTATTATATTGACCTTTACTCGTTAAACAAGTCTTGGTAAGCATAGTATTGGGAAAAATGATACGATTGACATCTCTAAAATGGCCATAATTAAGTCCTTTTATCTGATAATTCAATGATTCATATTGTCTTATGGCCCTCCAGATGCCTTTTATTGTTTAAATTTCCTCTGTTTTTAAGGTAAATTAAGTCTCTGTTTTCAAGGCCATTTTCATTTGAGCTCAACTTAGGTGCTTCCTTAACAACTGTACTAGTATGGAAGAGAAAGCATGAGCATTTTGTTTCTAGAATAGTGCTCCTTCCACCAACCCCTTTCTTTTGGTTTCCCTAACCTAGCCTTGCTCTGTCAATGCCTACTTTCCTTTCATCGTTTTTAAACCCATGGTTGCTCAGACACGTCTTTTTCGTTGGTTGTAACTTGTAATGCAACATGAAGTCATATTTGTGGAACTAGCAAGCCTTAGTTCCTTGAACTAAGATTTATTCTTTGTTGGCTATAAGGGCGAATGAGATGCCTTGCTGCACTTGCACGGTGGGAAGAACTCAACAATCTCTGCAAGGAGTACTGGACACCTGCTGAGCCAGCTGCTCGACTGGAAATGGCACCAACGGTCTGTTTTCTATTTTCTTTTGGGTCTTTGGAGGATCTACTCCATGATGTCACTGTGTTCTTCCTGTTGATATCTCAGATGTGAACCTGGACGTAAAATCAGCTTCATTCTTTCCAACCATGACTTTTCAAATCAATTTGATATCCAAATAAAACAAGAACTTCCTGCTGTCTGATAGTTAAAGTACATTGCCTCTAATTTTAGAATGCCATTCTTAAATTCTTGAAATCTGTGTTTGTTGTGATGTGCTAGTAAGGAATTAACTTTTGACCCCACTCCAGCTGTTACTAATCTATTACCTACTAGTCTAGGCTGCTATTTCTGCGTGGAACATGGGTGAGTGGGATCAAATGGCAGAATATGTTTCTCGATTGGATGATGGAGATGAAACCAAGCTTCGGGTCTTGGGTAATACTGCTGCTACTGGGGATGGGAGTAGCAACGGAACATTTTTTAGAGCTGTATTGTTAGTTCGTCGTGGGAAGGTAACCCTTAGTTTTTGTTTCCTTCAGTTCTTTTGTATTTCTTGGCTAACATGGCTTGTTCTTCTTTTACATATTAGTATGATGAAGCACGTGAATATGTTGAAAGAGCAAGGAAATGCTTGGCCACAGAAGTTGCTGCATTGGTTAGTTTTCTTTATTTCTTTGTTATTCCATGCATAAACTGATACAAGTCTTTCCTTATATTGAGCAATTCTGTACTTCTTAGGTGTTGTATGGGAGGAGTTTCTTACATATCCATTCTCATTTAAATGCCTTTATAGCTACTGCAGATCCAAGTTTGATCTTCTGCTCTTTTAAGGATTTAATAAGTTCTATAGTTCACTTATCTTGGTGTCTAAGATTGATTATCTACTAAGGGAGTGTTCTTCTCGTGGACAGTGCCATGTAGCATATGTCTTGCATTATGAGTCTTGGTACCCCATGATAAAATTAATCTCGTACCAACGTAATCTTGGTTAAACACCCCCCAATGTATTTGCACTTAGTCATGGTATCAGGGAAAATATTCTTCCACTTTGGTATAAGATGAACCCTTTTTGTGATCTTACTGTTCATTGTATGCTCTGCTGATTCTATTAGTTGTGTCCATTATTTTGCTGTTATTTTCATAATTTCTTTGATGTTTTAGTAAATCTATAAATGTCAACTACACATAGATTTAACCTTCCAAGTTTATGTTTTACTTATACTGAAATTATGTTGATTTCCAATTACTAGGTTGTTGAAAGCTATGAACGTGCTTACAGCAACATGGTTCGCATTCAGCAACTGTCAGAATTAGAGGAGGTACATGCTTTTGTGCCATTACTTTGATTGTGGCCTTCACTGAATAGATTGCATTTGAACTGTTGAGTCAATAGAATGCTAATGAGATATCTGATGACACACCTCTTGTAATAGGTTATGGATTACTGCACCCTTCCTGTTGGAAACACGGTAGCTGAAGGACGGAGGGTTCTTATCCGCAATATGTGGAATGAACGCATAAAGGGCGCAAAACGAAATGTTGAGGTAAGCTAATGGGTTACTTTTCTTCCATCTCAATTAGTCAATTTGGAAAGTAATTAGATGTTTCCGGAACAATACAATTGTTGTTATTTTAAACTTTTTTCTTTCTAGATTGTGTCATGTGATTACTTGTAAATTTTGCAAAATTGTGCAACTGTTTTCAGCTCAGTAGTCCATAGTCCTAACAATCAAACCTTGAGCTATCTAAGACGAGCGCTTCCATGGACTTGTTTCGATTTTCCGCAGCTATTTGCTCAATTGTGTCGTTTCAAAATTTGTATTTGAGGGTCTGGGAAGTAGTCCACGACTCCACGAGAGATGACTATTTATTATAAATATGATTCTAGTGAAGTTTCCTGGATGGTTGCTTTATTCTAGGCTTCCACTTGCATGTAGCATTCCTTACTGTGCAGTCTGTACTATTGTTATATATTTAGCTATGGTGTGACTAACTTTAAATTGACAGGTTTGGCAAGCACTTTTGGCCGTCAGGTCACTTGTTCTGCCACCTACAGAAGATGCAGAGACATGGATAAAATTTGCATCACTTTGCCGTAAAAGTGGCAGAATCAGTCAGGCTAGATCAACATTAACAAAACTCTTACAGGTTTGTGATGAATATTGATATTTGACATGTATATGCTATTATATGCTGATGCTTGATGTGTAACTTGATTTCACTGTATGATGGAAATGTAGTTTGATCCTGAAACAACTCCTGAAACTGTAAAATATCACGGGGACCCACAAGTTATTCTAGCTTATTTGGAATATCAATGGTCAATTGGGGATGAACATAAACGGAAGGATGCCTTTTGCAGACTAAAGGTTCATATTGTTTATGTACAACATCATACTTGTTTTCTGTCACTGTCAATGGTAATGAAATGGTTTGATATATTGCTGTTCTCGCAATTCCTATTCTATAGGATTTGGCATCAGACCTTTCAAGAACCAATGTGCATCAACCAACCACACAGTCTGGCATACCTGGTTGCTCAAATGTGTCTCTCATTGCACGGGTTTATCTTAAATTAGGAACTTGGCAATGGGCACTTTCCCCTGTTCTGGATGACGACTCTATACCAGGCAAGATTACTGTGTATTTTTGTTGTTGTTCAAGTTCGTACATATGCTCCTTTGGGGGAATATTGTTGGCTAATTTATCGATGATTGGTTGTTTCTGCTTCCAGAAATCCTTGGTGCATTCCGACATGCGACTCATTGTGCTACTAAATGGGCCAAAGCTTGGCATAAATGGGCTCTTTTTAATACAGCAGTTATGTCTCATTACACTTTGAGGAGTTTCCCTAGTATTGCTTCACAGTTTGTCGTTGCTGCTGTCACTGGATATTTTCACTCAATAGCTTGTGCGGCTCATGCTAAGGGGGTGGATGATAGTTTGCAGGTATTATTATTTGGGAATTTTTTTTGGTCATTTGTGATACTATGGGTAGTTAGATAACTTAGATCCCTGGTCTACTGACTCATTTTAAGTAAATTTTATTGAAATGGGATTTGAGCATTCCTGTTCTGGTTTTATTTGATATTTCTTCTGTATATTATTTTTCTTGGTTGTAATTTGTTTACGTCTATTAGTGTGCTTTTATGTAGTAGTACTTTAATTTTCAAAAAAGTTATTATCATTAGTCTGATTTGGAGTCTTAATTTTGATTTGTTTCCTGGACTTTCTTCACTGTATGTTCTGATATTACATTTTTGTTATATATCTGCATGTTGTCATAACTCTATTGATTATCGTTGCTATTCCAAAATTTCAGGATATCCTTCGTCTCCTGACTTTATGGTTCAACCATGGATCTACAACTGAAGTTCAGATGGCATTGCAGAGAGGCTTTTCCCTTGTTAGTATAAACACATGGCTGGTTGTTTTGCCTCAGATAATTGCCAGAATACATTCCAATAACCATGCCGTAAGGGAACTGATACAATCGCTATTAGTGCGAATTGGCCATAGTCATCCACAGGTTTGTTTGAAAGATGACTTGAATATTCATTTACAAACAGAAAATAGCATCAATCTTTAGTTTTGGTCAAAATAACTACTTTATTCTCTTAATTTCTTAGGATAATTTGTTCATGCAGCACAAGTTCTTTCAGTCTCCTCACAGGAAGATGAATTGAATATTCATTTACTCATTATTTCTCAAATGGTAGTTTTCCATTAGAGGAAAGGAAAAAACGGATTGTTTATTTCATGAGCATCACTACTTTTCCTGCATAGTTTGGCGCTTTCAAACAAAGAGTAATAAAAAACAATTGGAATTCAGAGAAGTGCGGTCAATCTTTAAATCTTTCCTAGAGGTTCATAACCTGACATCGAGAAAATACACCTTGTCCTGACTTGAGTATATAAAGGAAATTTCTCAAATATCTTTAAGGTTCACCTCCACCATTTGCTAGCTAACCAAGGATCTAATAATTACCTGAACACCCTCTTCCCAGATCTCTATAATTATCTAAACTTGTGTTTGTTTGTGATGAGGCTAGAACATTAGGCCTGGAAAGAGTGCTAATAAGGTAGGAAGGATGGCTTGTTATAAAAAATCAGAACTAGGAATGAAATCACCAAGTTGATGTTGTAAGACAAAGTTTGATCTTCGATATTGGGCGTAAGAACGAATATGAAATATAAGTTACTGCAACTGAACTGCTTGACTAGTGTAATGAATACAGTTTGATTATCCCTTTCTCAAATTTTCAATAAGGGAACATATTTAATTTAATTCTATTATGCAGGCTCTTATGTATCCTCTTCTCGTGGCATGTAAATCTATTAGCAATTTAAGGAGAGAGGCAGCGCAAGAAGTGGTTGATATAGTTCGACAACATAGTGGTATACTAGTGGATGAGGTAAAATAGAAATGTCGTAATGATTATTATCTGGTGACTGCGTTCCTCTTTTATCTGATATTACTTCTTGAATTAACAGGCCCAACTTGTGTCCACGGAGTTGATCCGAGTTGCAATACTTTGGCATGAGATGTGGCATGAGGCTTTGGAAGAGGCAAGCCGCTTATACTTTGGTGAACATAACATTGAAGGAATGTTGAATGTTTTAGAGCCATTGCATAATATGCTCGAGGAAGGTGCAGCAAGGAATAATTCCACTATTAAAGAGAAAGCCTTCATTCAGGTAGTGCCCCTTTTTACAGTGCAACTGGTTTCTAATATCATGAGCATATAATTTAGAAGTTTCATATGCATTTAATTAGATGGTTATATTATCTATGGTTTTCATTTTTCTTTGTACGTGTTCCTCTATGTTATGTGAAATGATCCCCTCTCTTCCATTGAAAATAATTGAAAGAAAGAAAACCGACCTTCATATTTTTTTTTCTATCACTCTAGTTTCATTATTGTTTTTGTTAATTGAAGACTTCCCTTTCAGGCATACCGGCATGAACTTCTGGAGGCCTATGAATGCTGCATGAGATACAGAAGAACTGGAAATGATGCAGACTTAACTCAGGTATGATTTGTGAAAGAATATAGTCATGTTTCCACCTCTATCGGAGTGATGTGTGCCTTTATTACACTACGGGATGATTCTGAGTTTTGTATCTCATCAGGCTTGGGATCTGTATTACCATGTGTTTCGGCGTATAGATAAGCAGCTTCAAACTTTGACCACTCTGGACTTGCAGGCAAGAAGAAATTTCTAACCGGTGTTTAGTTTTTGGTTGGAAATAAAATTTAACTGGTGTTTAGTTTTTGGTTGGAAGTAGTTGCTAACTGATATTATTTTCTTTTTTGGCTAAACTAGTCTGTCTCTCCAGAGCTATTGGAATGTCGTGATCTGAAACTAGCTGTGCCTGGAACCTATATAGCTGGTACAGTTGAACTGTTTGTCAAGATCCATCCCCACCCCCCACAACATGCATCCACTCACCCATGTAGAATATATACTGATTACTATAGATTCTAATGAAGTCATAATTTGGTTCCCAGATTCACCTGTGGTGACAATTGCATCATTTGCACCCCAGCTTGTTGTCATCACGTCCAAACAACGACCTCGAAAGTTGACAATCCATGGAAGTGATGGGGAAGAACATGCTTTCTTGTTGAAGGGGCATGAAGATTTACGCCAAGACGAGCGTGTCATGCAGGTTTTGTTAATACTTGTATACTCTTTGTTCCACTCAACAAGTGGTTCTTTTTCTGATATCACAGTGTCATGCTATAGTTCTTGCATCTTTTACCAGAATAATCCATTGCCTTTTCCATTTTAAACAACTAACACTAAGCGTTCTCCATCAGCTATTTGGTTTAGTAAACACTCTGCTGGGCAATTCTAGAAAAACTGCTGAGAAGGATCTCTCTATTCAAAGATATTCAGTCATTCCACTATCCCCAAACAGCGGTCTCATAGGATGGAAGCCAAATTGTGATACCTTGCACCAACTCATTCGTGAGTACAGAGATGCTAGAAAGGTTTGGCCTTTTCCTCCTTTCATGCAGCTTGACAATTATCTTGTTTATATGATATTGTGGCATTTTCTGGTGGTTATGGCGATTATTTCTGGTTTTGCAGATCACGCTGAACCAGGAGCATAAGTTGATGCTTAGTTTTGCTCCAGATTATGACCATTTGCCTCTCATAGCAAAGGTTGAGGTGTTTGACTATGCACTGCAGAATACAGAAGGCAATGACCTTTCGAGGGTATGTATTGCCCATGGATTGACTTAGTTTGGTTTCTTTCCTGCATAACTATATTTGCTTCTTGAAATGGCAGGTGCTCTGGCTAAAGAGTCGCACTTCAGAAGTCTGGTTGGACAGAAGGACCAACTATACAAGAAGCTTAGCTGTGATGAGTATGGTACTGCTTTTACCCCCCTTCTAAATTGTTTACTGCCTAGTAATTATTTTGTCAATAATTTTTACTATTGCAAAATTAGCTGCATAAGTTTCTGGATTGTTTCGAAATATGTGCTGATATATTGTTTTACCGAATTTGGTATGCCTCTTACCTTGCTTGCAGAGTGGTACTATTTCATGCCAGCTTTACTCTAATGTCTCTTTTAACTAAAAGAAATATCAAATGTAGTTGTTGTGTTCTAAAGATATCATTGTAATGTTTTCAAATATAATTTAAGTTCCATTGTATGACATTACAAATACTACATGTATAGTCCATTGTGTACACACAATGAACTATACATACATGGATTTAAGGTGTATTTGCATGTATTTTCATTTCTTGTAAAAGGCCTATTGTCACTTGATTTCCTCCCTATACACATATATGTATGTATTTGCGTTAGATACACACGTCTAGTTTTCAATCATCTTCTCCTGACAACCCTGAAACATGGTGTGAAATATTTGTCTAACTCATTCAATGAAAATAAAGTTTTAAGTGCTCTCAATGTTTTCTGGGAATGTCAATCAATTACTTTTGATCGTTTTCAATGTCAAATATGTGGAATTAATTTGCGTAGTAATAGTGTTAAGATGTCGGAAAGTTGCTGTCCATAGAAATACTCGTTTAATAAAAATAGAAACTCTTTCCATTTTAGGGAACTTCTTTCTCTCTATGAGGTGGGACCCATTTTCCTCTAACACTTATTCTTTCTATCTCTCTTACCTTACCAATTTTGTATTAAAACTCGTGCGTTTTAAAAGTTTCTATTTTTAGGAAACGGAGGGAGTATAATTTTCTGCCCTACAATTTTTTGTTAACTTAAGCTTACAGGATTTTTTATTGTGCTCAATTCTCAAGCGTAATGCACATTTTCAAGCTTTAAATATTACTCCCATCTTTTCCAGGTTGGTTACTTACTTGGCTTGGGTGATCGGCATCCAAGCAACCTAATGCTGCATCGATTCAGGTAAAAATTTATAACAAATGCATGATTTTCAATAATTAAATCTTCTTAGTTTATTTAGAAAAGATATTGTTGGCAGTGGAAAGATACTGCACATCGACTTTGGGGATTGTTTTGAAGCTTCAATGAACCGAGAAAAGTTCCCAGAAAAGGTTGGAAATCTGTTCCATTGGTTTTTGTTCTTTCTATTCTTTGAAAAAGAGGAAGTTTGGGCATTTGTCTAAATTAATACATATTGGCTGGTATAGGTTCCTTTTCGGCTAACTAGAATGCTTGTTAAAGCAATGGAGGTCAGTGGTATTGAAGGAAATTTCCGCTCCACTTGTGAAAGTGTCATGCAGGTTTTGCGGACTCACAAAGATAGTGTTATGGCAATGATGGAGGTAAAAACCCACTGTTTCAGCCTTTATTGCTAGACGTAACTTATAGCTGGGCTTGAGACATATCTATATGATCTGCTTATAGTTGGCGTTTTCTTAAATCTATTTATCCTCTGAGATTATATAATATTTGTTGTGTCCAGGCATTTGTGCACGATCCCCTTATAAACTGGCGTCTTTTCAACTTCAATGAAGTCCCTCAAGTGGCTACCCTCACACATACCCAACCCGCTGTCAGCGGAGAGGAATCTGTCGCCAATAGAGAGATGCTTCAACCACAGCGGGGCGTTCGAGAGAGGGAGCTCCTCCAGGTATGCTTTGATAGTCTTCATCTTTCCTGCTTGTTAGCTGTGCTCACAAGCCATGATGTTAAACCAAATTGCTTTATAGGCTGTAAACCAATTGGGCGATGCTAATGAGGTTCTGAATGAGAGAGCGGTAGTTGTCATGGCAAGGATGAGCAACAAACTTACTGGAAGGGATTTCTCTTCCGTGCCATCGAGCTCCATCCAGCATTCCCTCGAGCACAGTACCTTGATTTCTGGCGACACTCATGAGGCTGACCATGGATTATCTGTCAAATTACAAGTCCAGAAGCTTATTCTTCAAGCGATGTCGCATGAAAATTTGTGCCAAAACTATGTGGGGTACGTTTCCGGTTATATAATTGACGTTTGTTCCAGATTAATCAAATTCCCTTTTTTAATTTATGTATAATAAGTTATTTTTTTTGGCATTTGTATCCAACAAAATGTTTCATGCTTCAGGTGGTGTCCTTTCTGGTAATAAGGTGTGAAGATGAAGAAAAACACAGGTATCAAATGCTTGGAGTTGTAAATGCTCTGAAATCGACAACATGTGACTATTTAGTGGAGACAACTTCTTTGTAAATAATTTAGCTTTCTTGGACAAGTAGAAGAATCTTATCCAATTTCAGGTTGCTTTTGTATTTCTGTATATATTTGTGTATATATTGTACAGATCCCTCAACTAATTTGTAAATAGTACTCCATATTCTTCTTCATACACTGGTATTTTATTAGCTTTTGGTTTGGTTACTTCCCATCATATTTGTGTTGGATGTGTTGAAATTAATTAGTAATTGGTAAATTCAATTAGTAAATCTTGTGGGACACCTAATTTATACTCTTATGTGATTTAGATTTAAATGTTTAATCTTTATTTTAATCTTACAAGTTACATCATAAAACTTTGACCTCTCCCCAAAAAAGTACTCTCTCCGTTTCATAGTAATAGAGTCATTTTGCCATTTTGGTACGTTCCGTAGTAATAGAGAGTCATTTCCCTTTTCAGTAAAAATCAAAACATTTTTCCACACCTACTTTACTCTCTCTTAATTTTTCCTCTCTTCATCTTTCTACCTTTTTCATTTACCACTTTATTCTCCCTTTATTTAATTTACCTAACACAATTTTTCTTAATCTCCGTGCCGAAAAGGAACACCTCCATTACTATAGAACGGAGGGAGTAATATTCTATGCTTATTAACTAGTCAATTTTCACTTAATTCATACTCTATCCGTATCCAAAGAATATGCACTTTGGGTTCGGTAGAAATTAAGAGAGAGGTAGAGAAAAAAGTAATTGAAATATTGTTAGTGGAGAATGAGTCCCATTTCATCGAAGAGAAAAGATTTTTCAAAAATAAAAAGTATATTTTTGTCGTACAAACTAAAAAGAAAAGAATGTATATTCTTATGGGACGTAGGGAGTAAATGTTTGCCTAACCTATCCAGATTCATAATTTTTTTTACTGCAACATATTATTTCCGATTTAGAATGACATTTTTTGAAAATTAAATGAGTTTTCTAGTTAGTAATATTCCAAAAATAATTTAGGCTAGAAATTATATGACATTTTTCGAAATATGATGATACTACTACTATATGGAACTCTTGTTTTCTTTCATTGGAAAGTACTCCACTAACTTATTTTATGTTATTTTGAGTTCAGAACAAATTTTAATGTGAAGTTGGTAAATAGACGAGAAATATAAACAAAAGATGATAGTGTTATTATTGGGACTAAAACCCACCTTATAAAAGAGAAAATTTGTCAAAAATAAAAGTGAATTAATTTTGTAGGACAGATTAAAATAGAAAAAGAAGATTATTTTTATGAAACAAAAGGAATAGTATGAATGTAGCCAACATGAAAATAGTAGACTTTGATACGTTCATTATTCCATATCTCTATCATATCTTGCATTATTATTTAGTTGTATTATTTAGTTAGATAATTTAGGGATTGCATCTCTTTTTCATATATTTTGTCTTGCTCATTAAGTTAGTATCCTTATTATAAATAAGACTATTGTTATTCTCTTCAATCAGAATGAATATATGAATTTACGTTTCTTTCTGTTTTATTTTAGTACTTTGTTTAAAGTTTGAGTTGTCGACGGGATTCCACCTCCCGAGACTTCTTGTTTATCGTCTCTGGCATCGTGATAAGGGAAATACCCTTATCAAATTGGTGCTTTCATACTCGAATTCATGGTCAATCTTCGCTCATGGCCGGAGATATCGCAAGCATCTGAAGACTTGCAACTGAATTCAATAGCAGCAACGTTGGAACACCACTGCACGCAGCTATACAGCCGCAATTCCAGTTCTCCGGCTACCAGCTGCCGCCTCCAAACACCGACCAGCTGCCGCCTCCATACACCCAGCAGCAGCCCCCTGGATCAAACGCTAACTCTTCTTGGTATCCACCGAACCCGCCACAACAACTCCAGCAGGGGCAGTCACTACCGCCGTCGTGCTGGGAACCACCATACCAACACCAGCAGTTCAGTTGGCCAGCATACGATCTATAAAGATACTTCTTGTTGCAGTGTTTCTAAGAAGATATTATATGATGCCGATGACGGTTCAAATGAGGATCCAGAAAGACCTCTTTCTGGGAAATATGATGCTAAAGAAACTAACGGGTTGCTATCTACTCTACCAATTTCTGCTGTTATACATGAAAAAGTAGGCGTTGATGACTCCAAGGCTAATGGCGACATATCAAGTGTTTCCATAACAACTGCTTTGTGTGATTTGTTTAACAAGATCAGAATGAAGTACATGGACAACACTTATGTAAGAGTTTCTTTCCACCTCGGATGTCCATACGCTTTGTCAGCTTTGTGCAAATCTTGCGCATAGGCACACATTTGATCCAGGAGGGGTTACCTTGCCAAAACTTCTGTTCGCAACTTTCTTCGTTGCTTTGTGGTAATTGATACATTATTATTCCATATCTCTATCATATCTTGCATTATTTAATTAGATAATTTAGGGATTGCATATCTTTTTCATATCTTTTTGTAAGTTAGTATCCTTATTATAAATAAGACTATTGTTATTTTCTTCAATGGAATGAATATATGAATTTACGTTTCTTTCTGTTTTATTTTAGTACTTTGTTTAAAGCATGAGTTGTCGACGGGATTCCGCCTCCCGAGACTTCTTGTTTATCGTCTCTGGCATCGTGACAAGGGAAATACTTCTACTTCTATTTCTACTTCTAATGCACAACACTTAGGTGACCTTCTTTCTAATTCGGCTGGATCGCCTAACCAGAGTCATTATCTTCTCCTCTCCATAGCCCTGCATACATCAAACCACTTCTTAGTTTTACATTTTTCATAACAACAATGAATGAAGATAAAAGAATAATGTTTTGTGATACTCACATTAGCCTTGGTGGGAATCCTCTCATAAGTGGTGAAGCTTCCATAAGAAGGCGACCCCGAGGATGAAGCCAACAATTCCCTCTTCGAATACCTTCTAGCCTTCCTCTCCGAGCTCACTAATTCGCCTCCACCACCACTCCTCTCATGACAGCTTCTGCTCATTTCCGTTTGCCAACTCTCTGCTTGCTCCATAGCCTCAGTGTTGCTGCTTTTGTTAACCCCTTCATCCCGTTGTTTGCTCTCAACTGGCACGACTTGCTCCACTTGCACAACGTTAGGTGAGGAGCCGTGAAACCTCTTGTACACTAAGGCTGCAACTCCAGCCACACCTGCCAACAAACAAGTAATTGCCAATGCGATAACACTTGATTCCTTCTCAGCATTATCAGAAGCTCCAACGTTGATGTCAACTTGTGATTTCTCCATTTCCATTTCAGCTTCTTGATTCTGAGGATCAGCAGATGATTGATCCATGTCTGTCTGAATCTGGATATTTTGCATAGATTCAGATTCCATGTGAGAAGTTTCTATTGCAGTTTCCACATCAGTTTCTTGATTGAGAGAAACAGGAGCTGATCGATCCATCTTTGTTTGAATCACAGTTTCAGAAGCAGTTTCTGCAATAGTTTCATCAGTTTCCTTCTCAGTGTAATCATCCCAGTCAGCTGATTGATCCATCTCTTCAAATGCATCAGTTTCAGCTTCAAGATCAATCTCCTCATCTGCATAGGCTTCATCTTCCATTTCACTGTCCATATCCTCTTCAAACTCGTCCTCTTCAACGCTCTCCACTTTGCAGATCAGACAGGTTCATGAACTGCACGGGAGCTTGTTTCTCGCCTTCAACCAGCTCGTTAGCTAGCTTGAACACGAGAGCTGCAGAACTAGCTGCTACACGGCCTAGACTCGACCTTGCAGAGGCAACAACAGCTCTTGATTGCTCGTACAAGCTGCTGCTACTCAAATCAGAAAAGGCCAGGTCCTTGATGAACAACAAGGACCATCAAATAAAGGAGCACGTGTCACAGAAACCGACACACAGGCTGAAAGCAAAAAAACAAGAACCATAAACTGAGGCCTCAGAGACAAGTAGTTCGTTTTCGGATGATAAGGCGGGAGACACGGATCAACATCAATGGGAGACTGAACAACCTTCAACTCCACTCCCACACCATCAGAATCAGTAGCTAAAACCTGAGAATCGGAGGAAAAAGTCACCTTCTTGCAAGGCTTCGAAACCGGATGAGTCTCAACAACAGAAGCTGACACGTTCTCATTAGAGAAAAACATGGCCTTTCCATCGGAGAACGAGATGGAGGTCCGAACAGGCTCGTTCCTATCCACCAACACCTTCTTCCTCGGCGAAGGAGTGAACTTCGAGGTGGGCGCCATGAAATTCTTGCAACCCTTCGCCGGAGATTGCAGTTTCGAACCCTTCAAAAAGCAATCTTTTTCATCATTCTCTTTCTCTTCGCAATCTCTACCCACACATCTTCTTCCCCCAAATTCTGCCAAAAGCAATCAAAATTCAAAATTTGAATCAAGAATCAAGAAAGTGTGAGATAAATGAAATACCTGAAAGGCTATTAGCAGGTGTGAACGGATCGAGGCGTCTCTGATTAATGAGAGGCGAGGGTTTGTTGGTAGCAGTGAAGCTTCTGCGGATTGTTGAAATGGTTTTGGAAGGGAGTGGAGAGAGGGAACTGTTGGAATGAGCCGCCATTGATGAGGCCGATTTTTTTGTTTTTACAGCGAGCTATTTTGAGATTTGAGAGAAATGAAAGCTGAGAATATTGATATTTATTGATGAGGATTTATTTTCTGGGTTTAATTGGATATGATTTGAAGGAGATTTAGAGTAATTTCGATTTGAAGGAGGAGATGGTGTATGTGTAACCGCCAGTGTTTGAATTCAAATGAATTCAAATGAATTGAAGGATTTCACCCTGTCACTAAATTTTGCTGTGTTATCCAGCAGCTTAATTTGGTCAAAATCGGAATTAAAAACGTTGACCGTTATAATTTGACGGAATAGTTAACTTTGGACCGATTGTGATCTGAATTGAAATGTTTGAGATTCAAAAATTTAAAAGATAATGTTTAGAACCAAAATCGTAAAATGTGCATATGTTCAGTACCAGTTTTGACCTTTACTCTTAGTTTTAAATGAGATGTGAGGAAATGATTTAGTGGAAGGTGGAACCCATTACTATTTGCGGATTAACTAAAATGGAAAAACGGAACTTTTATTCGCGGTAGGAGGGAGTACGCAAGAACGTACTATTAAATTTTAATATATTAATTTGAAAGAAAAATAATATTTTTATAGTACTAGTATGTTTGTACGTGGCATGAGTGTGCCATGTGGTTTGGCTCAAGAGTTTATTAATTAGATATGATTTGCACTATGAAATTGCACTATGAGATGGAGTATAGACTGTATAGTGTTTCGTAATCGTAGTAAACACAATAATATTTGCGTCCATTATATCAGATAATGTATTTCAAAGCAGGAGGTTTAAGTAGAGTACGTGAAATTACAATATCAAGTTGTCAATATTTTTAAAAAGTTACTCATATACGAAAATCTATCTGTACATGTATAAAAGGCGAGTTTTGGTCTTATTTTTAAATATTTATAAATTTTGGGTTTAAACTTAAATACTTATAAATTTTGGGCTTGAATGTGAATATTTACTTATAAATTCTGTTACAATTGTTTTAATAATGAACATTTACAAATTCTTAAAACCATTATATTTGGTGTTATACTAATTAAATGTTATATTACCCTTGATTATATGAAAACAACAGAAAACTACTCTATGCGTTATTTTTAGTTAGCAATAAAATGATCACTATTCAATTGAAATGACTAACCAATTAAAAGCAATGAAAGCAATTTAATTATGTCATTGATTATTTTGAAAGAGTAATAAACTTCTTTAGGCGTTTTTTAAACCATCAGCACTAATTTCTCTAAATAATCATTAATGATTATTCAATTGAAATGGAAGTTTTAGGGTCTCTAACTAAACCACAATTTTATTTATTTTAATTGTCATTATTAGCTAGATAAATTAGGCCTTTTTTTTAAAATTTTTGTGATGTACGGTGGGTTAGGGTTTAGGATAACTTTTTATGTTTTTTTTTCCCTATAAATATTTATCATTTTCTAGCTTAGGGTTCATTTCCTTCTTATCTTCTCTCATTTTATCATGAATCCTCTGGAGAAAGAAGAATTTTCTAAACCATGGAATTCACATTCCTTCGTGATCTAAAGCCTAGTACTACCAAATTAGTTACCAGAGTCAGTGTGTGCGTATTTTTGAATTGACTAAATATGGTGATAAAGCAAATGTCATTTACTTGGAATGTATTTTCCATAATCGTATGCATGGTGTTGTTTTTTTTTTTTTTTTATCTCATTACGTTCTTTTTGTTTGTTCGTCTAAAACCATTTATATGTTATCAAATGCAGATTGAAAATGTTGCTGGATATGCACTTTTTGGTAAATTTTTTATATTATTATTATTATTATTATTATTATTATTGTTGTTGTTGTTATTATTATTTGTTATGACAAATAGGGCAATTGTGAATCGAGAAACAAAAGAACGTAAATAGACACAGAATTTACGTGGTTCACCAACGTTGTGTTGGCTACATCCACGGGCAAAAACGGAGAACAAATTGTATTATGACTGCAGTTTTCAGATTATGGCTACAGAGTGGATCTGTCAGATCACAGAATTATGTGCCCTACTCCCATATAAATAGGCACACATAAAGTCCTATCCTAATTCGGAAGCATAATCCTATTCCAATTAGGAAACACAATTCTATATAGATTCAAGGCATACTAACAAATCTCCACCTTGACTTGAATTTTCCCTTGCAGACGCATCATTACAATGCCAGATGAACAAACTTCTCCTTCCTTGCCTCAGATTTGCCATAAAACCGAATTCACCTTGCAAACGCATCATTACAATGCCAGACGAAGAAACTTCTCCCAAATTTGTCAACCTTCACGTTCAGAGCAGACATCTTCGATTTGCCAGAAAACCCTAGCAGCGGAATTCAAAACCCTAGTCCGAAATCCAGGCTTTGATAATTTGTTAGGATCGTCGACTACAACAAACGTTTGATATTGTCCGCTTTGGGTCAAGCCCGCACGGATTTGTTTTTGGGTCACTCCCGAAAGGCCTCAAACTAATTGAGGTTGGACAGGAATTATATACACCTTCCAACTTCCCTCAGACTCCCGATGTGGGATGGAGTTTGTATATAACAAACCTCCCCCTCAAACCAGATCACATCGGGACAGACGCAGTTAACACAAACATAGGTTGCGGCCCGACCCATAGCCACCTAACCTGGCTCTGATACCAGTTTGTTATGACAAATAGGGCAATTGTGAATCGAGAAACAAAAGAACGTAAATATGCACAGAATTTACGTGGTTCACCAACGTTGTGTTGACTACGTCCACGGGCAGGAAACGGAGAACAAATTGTATTATGACTGCAGTTTTCAGATTATGGCTACAGATTGGATCTGTCAGATCACAGAATTATGTGCCCTACTCCCATATAAATAGGCACACATATAATCATATCCTAATTCGGAAGCATAATCCTATTCCAATTAGAAAACACAATTCTATATAGATTAAAGGCATACTAACATTATTACTATTGTTATTAATATTATGTACTTATTTACATTGTCTCGGTGTCTAATTTTTGTAGATATAATTGGTGTTGTTGTCGACCTCGACAAGCTTATCACACAATCTAATTCTCGGTTCATCGATATTAAGATTGTTGATTCGCAATGAGTATTGAAACATCATTTTGTTTATATATTTTATTTAATACTCCATCCGTCACACTTTAGGAGTCCCGGTTTATCATTTTTGGGTGTCCCACTTTAAGAGTCCAGGTTGGAATATTCCATAAATGGTATTAGGCCCCCATATTCCACTAACCTTTTTCCACTCACATTTTATTATAAAATTAATATAAAAAAGTAGGACCCACATTCCACTATCTTTATTCATCAACTTTCCTTTACATTTCTTAAAACTCGTGTCAAACTTAACCAGAACTCTTAAAATGGGACGGAGGGAGTATAATTTTTTGAGTTGCTTTAGTTGCAGGCTTAATATAGTTTGTTGTCCACTATGGGAAAGTGTTATAGATTCATATCTTGAGCAAATGGAAAATACCGTAGGACAGATTCCTGTTGCATTAATATAGTTTTTGTATATTATTTCGTAGAATTTTAGAATATTGGAGATGCTTCGTGTATATATTTTTGGATATTATTAAATCAATAGTTATACAACCTAAATATTTTATAGTGTTAATACTTTTACATTTAAAATTACATTCATAGCAAATCAATTCAATATAAAAAATATTTTGGTATTATTTTCATATATGTTTATCCTTTAGTAAATAAGAAACGCATAGTTCTACTTATGACTTAAAAATAAATAAAATAAATAATTGACTTAATTTATTTTCAGTTTTTGTATAGAATGATTAAATTATATTATTAGATAACGAAAATTTTTAGATTTGGATGTATTATTTTCGATATAATGATATTGTTTCTAAATTTATTAATTAATTTACAATCTAAAATTAATATTTTAAAACATTTCATCTGTGCACAAGTGTGATACTAGTTGTTATAAAGATCAAAAGTTTGCTTAAATTAACCTGAATTGACAAATTAAGTTTAAGAAGGGGTTTTAACAAAAATGAACTCCATCTGTCCACGATTTATAAAATCATTTACTTTATTCCATTTTTAGTATGCATACTCTACATTTCACCAATTTTTTACACTCACAGTCCAATATAAAACTAATACTTTAAATGAGTTTCACATTTTACTCACATTCTCTTTTTACTTTTCTTTACAAAGTTAAATAATTTTTTAAAATCTGTGTCGAGTCAATATATTTCTTTAAAATGGTGGACGAAGGAAGTATCTGGATATCATGTAATACTATTATCTAGATATTGTATATTAAAATATCTAATTGTTTTATAATAAAATATTTGTAAATAGAATATTAAAGAAAATAGCAGAGAATTCTAAAAATAGATGTCTATATATGTGTGTGTAAAGTCTTGTTTTTTTTGCTTATTTTCATTAAAGTCAATCACCACCGCTTAACAAATGCTTTATAAAATAACTGAAGATAGCCATAAACTTAATATTACTCCCTCCGTCCCCCATTAGCAGTTACAGTTTGACCGGACACGGGTTTTAAGAAATGTAAAGAAAATTGGTTGAAAAAATTGGGACCCACTTTTTTATATAGGTTTTATAATAAAATGTGAGTGAAGTGAGTTAGTGGAATGTGAGACCTACTACCATTTATGGTAAAAATAAAGTGTGACTCTTAATTGGGGACGGACCGAAATGGAAAAGTGTGACTCTTAATCGGAGACAGAGGAAGTATATGTTATTGAGTTGAACATGGTAAAATAAGAAATTGAAAGATTTCGTCGAAATTGTAAGTTTGGAAATTTCCTCAAAAGCTAATCATGGGTTCTTCTCTCATTCAGAAAATCAAATTTTTCCTCATAAACGATGTTATTACTGATTTTTTTAAAAAATTCATGCTATAAAATAAACTAAATTCAATTCCATGTTCAACTGAAATTTCTTCAACTTTTGATTAGTCAAAATCAAACTTTAATATTTAATATAATTTGTAATTTATAAAGCGGTTACAACTTACTCTTTAAATTGATATATACCCAATTTTTGTGAAAGGTTGACTTGTAAATGGCTATCGGAGTATTAATGTTGTCCGGATTTCTTTTTGTAGATAAAATAATTTACGATTTTTAGAAAATTTTATTTATATTTTTCTCTCCTTTTTATTAGTTGTGTCATATAATTTTGAGCACGGCTAGATTATTTATATGTCACAAGATAAATACTACTCCGTGTTGTATTGATAACCTTTATTAGTGGCACATCTATGAAAAATCATTTCGCTTTATATCATTTCATTAATTCGTTGTTAAACTCGTTCTTTAATTAATTCAAAATATGACTTCAGGCGAGGTGCATGTGAGTTGTAACTTGTAAGTAGAAGAATATGTTATAAAATTGATCGATTTAATCCATCTTTAACTCTTCACAATCAACATCGATCAACGTTAAAAGCAAACGTTTCTATGTAGTGATTCCCTCCCTTAATCATAACATCAATGCACAATAAATACCAATTTTTTTGTGAAAGGTTGACTTGTAAATGACTATCGAAGTATTAGTTTTTCTTAATTTTCTTTTTGTAGATAAAATAAGTTACGATAATTAGAAAATTTTATTTATATTTTTTCTCTATTTTTTTTTTCTTTTTAATTAGTTGTATTATAATTCTGAGTATGGATAGATTATTTATATGTCACAAGATAAATACAATCGTATATTTGTATTGATAACCTTTATAAGTGGCGCATCTATGAATAATCATTTCGCTTTATATCAATTCATTATTTCGATATACTTGTTCTTGAATTAATTCAAATTTTGACTTCACGTGAGATGCATGTGAGTTGTAAGTAGAAAAATATGTTACAAAATGGATCGATTTAATCATCTTTAACTCTTAACAATCAACATTGCACAATAAACAATAACTAGGTTGACCATATATGGCACAACTAAAAGATTATACTTCATTACTAATAAAAAAGGAAAATTATCAAAAAATCCGTTAAATTTGATTCACCTTAAAACTTCTAAAATTGTTCGAAAAAATCGATAAAAATTAACATTTTTCGCAACTATACTATGACAAAATATTTAGATCACACATGTGTAATATATTATTAATATCGCGCATACATGTATTATACCGAAGATGCGGTTGAGTGAATGTTAAATGTGTCTCCAAACCAAAAATTCTAAGTATAATGATTCGAATAAAGATTGATTATGAACTTAACCGTTTTTTTGAATGACTTTTAGAGTTATAGGACATAATTATGAACACTTACATCAATAAAAAACAAAATAATTGTAAGAAACATTACAAATTTACATATGAGGTTGACTTGTGCTCAAAAGCAATGATTGATTAATTAATCATCATTCAATAACGCCAACTAAGACACAAACTCACCTGAAAAAACAAAATCCACACAATAAATAGCAAAGATTTTCGAAACTCCCAAATCACACCCAAACAATCACCTATAAATCCATCACAAACCTTCCATTCTCTCTCATAAAAAAAACCAACACAAACCTCCCAATTCCCTCTCATCACAAACACAAACCATGGCAAAGAAGCCAAGCATGGGTAGACAAAAGATCAAGATTGAAAAAATCCTAGTGAAAAACCACCTCCAAGTCACCTTCTCGAAGAGGCGTTCAGGCCTCTTCAAGAAGGCGAGCGAGCTCTGCACCCTCTGTGGTGTAGAGATCGGCATCATCGTCTTCTCCCCGGCCGGGAAGGTCTTCTCCTTCGGCCACCCCAACGTGGAGTCCATCATCGACCGCTACCTCACCACCCGCCCCCCTCTCCCCGCCCCCCACGACCCGTTCCACCTCCTTGAGGCGCAGAGGAACGCGGCCGTGAGGGAGCTCAACCTCCAGCTGGGGCACATGTTGAGCGAGGTGGAGAGCGAGAGGAAGAGAGGAGAGAGCTTGGACGCGATGAGGAAGGCCAACCAGAGCCATTACTGGTGGGAATCGCCGATTGGGAAATTAGGGCTCGAGGAGCTGGAGCAGGTGAAGGAGGCCATGGAGGAGTTGAAGAAGAATGTGAATCGGGAGGCGGCCAAGCTCGCAGTTTACGCGGCCGGGAGAGGTGGGGTTTTTGAGCAGTATGAGACGAAGCCGAGCCAAGGGGGTGTGGGGTCAAGTATTAATAATATAGCAGCGGCTGCTGCCGCGGCCGCAGCCGCCGCTAATGGCAATTTTGGATATTGCCATGGATTTTTTTAATTTTTATTTTTATTTTTATTTTTGGTTTTGGGGTTTGCCAGTATCTCAGTGCATAAGAGAGATATGGTGTGGTTGATGGTTTATTACTTCTTTTTGTGTGTTTTTTGATCATTTTGTGGTTCATGGTTTATGAATTTATTCTGATCAAGAATCGCTTAGATATTCTAGTTATATTGTAAAGGCATTTAACCGACGTGCATCACTTAGCTAAGATAAATGCTAAGTGTTGTCTATATACTCCCTATGTTAGACCTTAATTGTTTCAATTTGCCATTTTCGTCTCTCATATGTGAACAATTGTCTAATTTGTTTTTTTACTATTTTTAGTAATGAATCATATATTTTACGAAATTTATCTTATTCGTTTTATTATATAAAAGTAAGACCGAATTTTTAGTTTTACTAACTTTGTTCATACAGTTTTTATTATATTTATTGAATCCATGACAAATCAAAGTGAGACTATTAATAACAGATGGAGGGAGCAAACTTTTTTACTTGCGCTGATTTTATAACAATAATCTTGGTTAGCTTAATGGTTTGGTGGCAATCGGTTTTGGTTATTGTTATTTATTATAACCAATTTTACTGTAATTTATTTTTGCTTTTTCTTTTTGTTTATTGCATTTTTTAAAAATTTTCTAAAAGTATCATACTTCCTCTCTCTTACTAAAATAGATGTATTTTTTCAATCAGGATTTAAAAAAAATGATGGTTGGTAAATTCAGTAGAGAAAAAAGTAGATTGGTAAAATGAATAATTATAATTGAAGTAAGAGAGAATAAAATAGAAATGAGAAGAAAAAGAAGATACATGAAAGAGTGAATGTATTGTTTTTTTTAAAAAAGAGAAATAAGTCAATCAGTTGGTCTTATAAAGTATGTTTTGGACCATATTTAACCGAACGTTCCGTCAAAGAGTTAACGACTCGGGACTTGAGAACACATCAATTAATACTTTTAGAATTTCTATATTAATAAAATTATGCATTTAAATTCAGTAGAGAAAAAAGTAGATTGGTAAAATGAATAATTATAATTGAAGTAAGAGAGAATAAAATAGAAATGAGAAGAAAAAGAAGATACATGAAAGAGTGAATGTATTGTTTTTTTTAAAAAAGAGAAATAAGTCAATCAGTTGGTCTTATAAAGTATGTTTTGGACCATATTTAACCGAACGTTCCGTCAAAGAGTTAACGACTCGGGACTTGAGAACACATCAATTAATACTTTTAGAATTTCTATATTAATAAAATTATGCATTTAAATTGGATCGCATAAAATATTGCTTTTCAAAATTTTGAGCTCGAAACTTATATAGTTCTTTTGCATTAAAAATGTCCTCTCTTCACCACTACCTACCTATGCACACATGGCATTTTACATCAATGGTGTAGAACAAATCTATCCGGTCCAAGGGTTGACCGATGCGAGGCTTAAGACCCACCAATTAATTCTTTAGAATTTCTAAATCTATAAAACAATTAACTTTTTCAGCAGTTAGTGTGAATCGTGTACAAAGAAGGCATATGCAATTAAATCGAATCACATACACTTTAAATTTTAAGCTCGAAGCTTATAAAGTTCGTTTATGTTAATAAGTGTCCTCTCTCGACCCCTACCTGCCTATGCACACGTGGCATTCTACTTTAGAATTTTTAAATTTATAATTAATTTGACACGTAGTTTATGCGGATCATAGTGCAAAGGCTTTTGCAATTAAATTGAATTACGTAAAATATAGCTTTTCAATATTTTTAGTTCGAAACTTTTAAGGTTCGACTTACATTAATAAATGTCCTCCCGACCGCAACGTGCCTCTATGCACACGCGGCATTGCTACATCAGTGATGTACATGTTAACATTCTTATATGTCACTCGCGATCAAGATATTTCGACGAGAATCGCATTTTCAATTAAGAACGAGCTAGAACTTCAAGTTAAAGAATCTTAATCTTTACCATAAAAATTTACTAGTACCTTTTATTTATGATTATAATAAAAGTAATATTTTAAATTTCATTTTAAATGTGTCCGCGACAAGAATTCCCATTTCTTATGTAAAGAAAATTCTGTTAATGTGTCTTTAATTTATCGTGACATCTATATGTAATTATTAAAAGAATCCCCAATTGTGATTTTCCAATAGTTGAAGAACTTTGATGAATGATTGCTATTTAACGAAACGAGCTAAAATTAATTATTGCGTTTCACCTGTCTTATATCTCCAAAAGGTTTCTCTCTTCCTCTGATGGATTCTCTGTTGGACATAATTTATCATCATATATTCAAGAAGACATAATTGAATATAAGTAAAGCAAGATCTTCGAACATCATGTATTTCACGTAAAACCATAAACATAATAGGATCGAAACATACCTTGGCGATCCATAGCGGAAGCGAATGAGGAAGGAGGAGACGATTTCCTTGAACTCCTTTTTTTTGGCGTAGTAGCGCAGCTCCAACTCGAAGGATTTGTTTCTCTCTCTTTTCCTCGTTTATGTGTTCTCTATAATGTGTGTGATTTGATGGGATCCCACACTTGTATTTATAGGCAGAGAGAGGACAAACCCTAATTATCAAACCCTAAAAGCCCTTTCCATCAAAGAGGCCCAAAATAATTTATTCATAATCATAAACTTGATTCTCAAGTCTCACGTAAATCACAAACATTATTCCTTACTTATATATTCCTTTCCTTAATATATGATAGGAAATATATTATTCCCAAATCAGTGACTATATATTAGTCAACTAACAATCGGCCATATACAATTATATATAACCTCAATTTCCTTGTTAGTCATAGGAATCATATTGTGAATTACCATTAATTGACTAATTAATCACATGATTAGGAAACATCCCAATTGTTGGTGCACGCAGCGGAAGAGCATGTAAATAAATCACATAATAATCAGATCTATTTAGCAGATTATTTAGACAAAATCTATTCGCGCAATTATCACATGTATCATGCTCATAACTTGAATTAATCATGCTTTAAGAATATTGAAAACCTAAAACATGCTTTTCTACGGAGTAGAATAATACCTAATTAATTCTCCAAAGAATTGAAGATGGCTAGCGACTTCTCCACGTGTAGCTTTAAGTACTAGACCACAAATCTTCTCTCTGGTTCCCGAACTGTACTCTAATATCAGTGTGGGCTGATCTTACTAGAATACTAGGACTTAAATAAAGAAGACAGAAGAAATCCTTTTTGGAATAGGACTCAAATTCGAAATCTCCTACAGCTGGGAGAGATCGAAATTTTCGAAAATTGCAATATGAGATATTGTGTATTTTCTGTCTCCTTTATTCTCCTATTTATATTAAGTTCCTTTTGGGCCCAGACAGGGATCTATGGAAGGCTTTGGATATGGGCTCATCCAATTTACTTTTTACTAATTAAATTGAACCCACAATTTAATATAAGTTATAATTGGAATATTACGAGCAGCCACTACAGAAGTAATATTGAACTCTCCCCATCCAAATCCGAAATTATAAGTAATCCGGGTTTCCGTTTATCTTTCATTTCCCGTGCTTAAGATTAATATGTCCATTAATTAATTAATGTCTGCTATTGACTTAATTAATTAACTTCTTATTAATTCCAAGAGTGGACTTAGCATGAAACACTCATTTATTATTCATAGAGTAATCATACTCCAACTAGCTAGGTTCCGAATAATAAAACTTAGTTTCGCGCTCCTCTTGAGGACATTATCAAACGAGACTCACCTCGTGCACGATTCAATATAATAGCAATCCTAGCACCGCTAGATATCGATCACCACTGCCCAATATATCAGGATAATTGGGCTACGAAAAACCCGCACCATTTGATAAGTCAAAGCAATGCATAATCAATACCGTATGCTCAATGCTAACCTACATTGATTAAGAAATAAATATTTATCAAGACCTCGCCTTTCAGTAGATAGCCCAAGGCAAGTCTTGCTGTTAGATCCGTTCAGTGCTATACCACACCAATGTCATCTTATTTCAGTAAGGCTTAGAAATATACGGACTGACATTGCAACCTTTCTCGATGGGTAGTCTAATTCCATCTAGGTTGTGAAATTCATATTTTTCTTTGTTTAGAACTGACCGTATTACCTTAAAGTGGACGACGCCCACAACCGGTCTACTAAAACAAAGACTTAGACTTTGTTAAGTTAACTTATACATTTAAACATGCATTAACATCCATTAAATGTAAAACATAACAACATTATGACAAAAATAATCTGTTTTATTCATTGGAAAATAAAATAAGAGTTTTACAGTATTCAATCACTCGAAACGTGATTTCTAGTATACAAACTCTAACAATCTCCCACTTATACTCAAAACACTTTCGAGTATACAAAATGTGCTAACGTCTAAATCTCCCACTTATACTGAAAGCGGATTGAGGTCTTGAATTAGTCGAACTCCCATTCCTTCAACATGGCTTTCATACGGCTTTACCGCTAACGCCTTCGTGAAAGGATCTGCCAGGTTGTTTTCTGACTCAATCTTGACCACTTGTATGTCTCCTCTCTGCACTATATCTCGAATGATATGATACTTCCTCTCTATGTGCTTGCTCGCCTTATGAGCCCGTGGTTCCCTCGAATTTGCCACAGCACCAGAGTTATCACAATAAACGGTGATGCGCTTGGGCATATTCGTAACCACACCTAAGTCCAGAAGGAAGTTCTTAAGCCATACAGCCTCCTTTGCAGCCTCCGAAGCGGCTACATACTCGGCTTCCATGGTAGAGTCTGCAATGCATTTCTGCTTTACACTCTTCCAAACTATAGCTCCACCTCCTAAGGTAAACACATATCCGGAAGTTGATTTTCTCGAATCCAGATCAGCCTGAAAGTCTGAATCTGTATATCCTAAAGGACAGAGCTCGGCTGCATTGTAAACTAGAACATAGTCCTTAGTCCGATTAAGGTACTTGAGTATGTTCTTTACGGCAGTCCAATGTCCTTGGCCGGGATTTGATTGATATCTTGCTACCATGCCAACAGCAAAGCAGATATCGGGTCTAGTACAAAGCATAGCATACATGAGACTACCAACTGCCGAGGCATATGGTATTCTTCTCATCTCTGCTATCTCAGATGCTGTCTTAGGACACATCTCTTGAGACAACTGGATGCCATGTCTAAAAGGTAGGAAACCTTTCTTGGCATCTTGCATGCTAAAGCGTCTAAGTACCGTTTCGATGTAAGATTCTTGGGATAAGCACAACATTTTCTTACCTCGGTTCCTAAGAACCTTGATACCGAGAATGTGTCCCGCATCACCCATATCTTTCATCTCGAACTGGCTGGACAACCAAGTTCGCACTGATGACAACATCTTTTTATTGTTTCCAATTAGAAGAATGTCATCTACATACAAAACTAAGAACACAACATTTCCTTTTTCAACCTTCTTATACACGCAGCTTTCATTAGGGCATTTTTCGAATCCAAACTTTTGAACAGTTTGATCGAAACACTGGTTCCATGATCTAGATGCTTGCTTGAGACCATAAATGGCCTTCTTAAGCTTCCAAACCATGTGTTCCTTGCCCTTCACTACATAGCCTTCGGGTTGTTCCATGTAGATGGTCTCCTCAAGACTCCCGTTTAGAAACGCAGTCTTAACGTCCATCTGCCATACTTCCCAATCCATGTAAGCTGCTATAGACAAAAGTATACGGATCGATTTGAGCATGGCCACTGGGGAGAAGGTCTCATCGTAATCGATACCTTCCTTTTGGGTATACCCCTTAGCCACTAGTCTTGCCTTGAAGACTTTAACTCGTCCATCGGGTCCACGTTTACGTTTGTATATCCACTTGCTCCCAATGGCAGTACAGCCTTCGGGTAGGACAGACAAATCGTAGACGTCTTTGTCTAACATAGATTGTAGTTCCGAATCCATTGCTTTCACCCATTCGCAATGATCGACATCAGCCTGCGCCTCTGCAAAATTCCAGGGATCCAGTACATTGCTGTCCGAGGAGTGATCCATACACTCACCCAAACCAATGTATCTATCGGGCTCATGAGAGACCCTCCCACTGCGGCGCGGCACTACAATATCTGGAGTATTAGTTGAAGTTTCTGGAATTGTTGTTACACTTGGTAATTGTTCTTGGTTAATGGAAGTTGAAACTTGAGTTAGCTCTTCTAGAGCAATCTCACTGCTGGACTTATGATTCATTACATAGTCTTCCTCTAAGAATGTGGCATGAGTGCTCACAATCACTTTCTGATCTCTGAGACTATAGAATTCATAAGCTTTCGTTCCTCTAGGGTATCCTATAAACACGCAAACCTCAGTCCTAGATTCCAGCTTAGTTGGATCCTTTTCCAATACATGAGCCGGACACCCCCATACTCTGAGATGTTCTAGATTGGGCTTACGCCCATTCCACAACTCATATGGGGTAGTAGGAACAGATTTAGAAGGTAAGACGTCTAAGAGATAGTTTGCAGAAAGCAAAGCATGACCCCAAAACGAAACAGGTAACCGTGCATAACTCATCATCGATCTGACCATATTTAATAAGGTCCTATTCCTTCTTTCAGCCACGCCATTCTGCTGGGGTGTGCCCGGCGCAGTCGTTTGGGATTCAATCCCAGCTACCGATAAATAGTCCAAAAACTCGGCACTTAGGTATTCGCCTCCGCGATCAGATCGCAGGCATTTGATACTCTTACCATGTTGCGTCTCTACTTTAGCCTTAAACTCCTTGAACTTGTCAAAAGTTTCAGACTTGTAGCGCATCAAATAGATGTATCCGATTTTCGAGTAGTCATCTGTAAAGGTGACGAAATATCGAAAACCGCCCCTTGCCTCGGTTGACATTGGTCCACACACATCAGTATGAATGAGCTCAAGTACTTCTTTGGCCCTATTCCCCTTTGATCTAAAAGATCTCTTAGTCATCTTGCCTTCGAGACAGGACTCACACTTCGAAAACGGTTCCTTCTCAAGACCTTTAATAAGATCTTGATCAACCATCGCATGAATCCTTCTTTCGTTGGCATGACCAAGTCTAAGGTGCCATAAGTACGTTTCATTCATTGAAGTTGAAGGTTCTTTTCTTTTCTTAGAAATTTTCGATGTAGCATTGAGTTCTGATTTACGTTGATTAAATTGTGTAGAAGTGATCGTGTACAGATTGTTTTCCATGATACCGCGACAGATATAAGAACCATCTTTCTTAATAACGCAATTGTCATTAAAAGAAATCGAATATCCATCATAAGACAATTTAGAAACTGAAATTAAATTTCTTCTAAAAGAGGGTATCAACAAAACATTCTTCAAAATCAAAAATCTATCACTAGAAAAACGTAAATAAACGTCTCCCACTGCAACGGCCGCCACTTTCGTAGCGTCGCCCAGCTGGACCTCTATCTCACGATCATGTAGCCGTCTTGTCACCTGCATCAAGTCAGGATCAAAACATATATGATCAGTTGCTCCAGTATCAATAACCCAAGTATGAGTAGATGTCAAAGCCAAACATGACTCGACTACTAGAGCATGGTGCATACCTGTAGCCTTGCCCTTTTTAGGACAATCTGGCTTCCAATGACCTTTCTCTCCACACTTGAAGCATTTTCCAGTTTGCTTCTTGTCACCCCGCTGTTTCTTCTTTCCCTTAGCATTGTTGACTGCTACTTGGTTCGGTGCCTTTTTCTTTCCTCTTCTAGCCTTAGAGCCAGAGGAATTAGGCGCGATACTCATCATAGCTACTTTAGCTTGAACCATAAGGTCCTCCGCCGACTGAAGTTCAGTCAGCAACTCTGCTAAAGTATAATTCCGTTTGTTCATCTCAAAGTTGAGCTTGAACTGCTGGAAGCTAGGGGGAAGACTCTGAAGGATTATAGTAACCTGGGACTCGGGATCGATCGTCCCTCCCAATACCTCAATCTGGTTGAGGTGACTCATCATCTCGAGGACGTGTTGCCTCACAGACGAGCCTTCCTTCATAGACTTCGTCATGATACTCCGAAAGGCTTGAGACTTAGCCGTTCGATTCTGAGTACCAAAAAGATTTGCGAGATTTGTCATGATCTCGGCGGCAGTTTCCATGGCAGAATGCTGATGCTTGAGTACTGATGACATAGAAGCCAACATGTAGCACTTAGCCATCTCATTCGCCTTATGCCACCGTCTATGCGCATCTCGCAATGCTTGGCTGGCACTAGCAGCCGGGACAGCTGGGCGTGGAGTAGTGAGTACGAACTTGTACTCTTCTGCTGTGAGAACGATATCCAAGTTTTGTTTCCATTCGATGTAATTTTGGCCTTCGAGTTTGTTTTCTTTGAGAATGGCAGAAAGAGGATTAAAAGACATCTTGACGAATTTTATTGCACTGCAAACAGAAGATTTTACTATTTGTCATAAACTTATGTAAGGAAATTGAGTAGATTAACCATAAAACTTTTCAAAATCTTACAACAGCAAAATTAATAAATTGTATCCTCCTCAGGAGGTTAATACGCATTAAAATTTCGACAATTTACTGGTCACAACACCGACATATCAATAGCTTCCTCCTCTGGAGGTTGACATGTCAAATGCTTCCTAAGCACGACCACCTGGTTTAGCATTACAGTATTTTATTTCTACAACACACTCCCATAACAATGTTCATGTGTTGATAACAAAATCAAGCTATCTCATAAATTCCGATTGAACCCTGAAACTCGCAATTCCTTAGGATTATTGTCCCTACTCTGTAGGTGGCGATAATATTAGGAATCACTTTCTAGTTCACTCTATTCATTATTTGAGAAGTCCGCCCTTATGAACTTACTGTTTTCGTAGGATTATTGTCCCTACTCTGTAGGTGGCGATAATATTAGAAAATCAGCTTCACAAAATTTGGCAGTCCAACCGATGGAGACCATATATAAACCATTAGTTCATAATTATCGCTTAGATATTTGGGTTATGGTTTTAATTAATTATCCTTTAGCCTTAAGGCAGATTAAGACTAATTAAATTCTGTTGGTATTTAATTTACTGGATAATTAAATCTTTTATAATCTTTAATATCTTAATATAGAAACTATTAATCTAGAATTTAATTCTCATTCATGTCTTACTATAAGATATATCTAAAATAAAATACATTATTTATAATCTTAATTAGACATGAAAAATCAAATTCATATAATTTCCAAGTTCAAGATTAGGAAGAATATCAATTATATTATTTAATGTATTCTTATATATATCATATCTTATAATAGATTCTAGATATATATTATAATTAGGAAACTATTAAATTATTCTTATCTATATCATCTAGGATATAAAATATTCATAGATATAGAAAATAATCCAAATATTCCTAAAATCTAGGGAAATCTTCCCAAAATGTTTTATTTCATTAAATAATATTATTTTTAATGATATCTATTAATTAAACAATTAAATAATCATTAAAATAATCTTTCGTCAATTTCTAGAGATTCGAGGTTGGCACGAATCTACACAACGAAGATACGAAGATATCCCCGGAGATTCTCGCCGGGACGGCGTGTTCGCCCCCCGACGACCGCCGGAAAACCCGCGCCTTACGGCGCGCTCTTCCTTCTCCCTTCTTCCTCCCGGCGGACAACCGCCGAGATTTCACCCTCCGTCGTCGTCGAGCCAGAAGGCGCAGCCAGAGCCACGACCTCCCGGCGATCTCCCACTGCCCGACGAGCTCGCGCGCACCAGCAGCCGGCGGCTGCTCTCGGTTGCGCCTCGCTAGGGCTGGGTCGGCTAGGGTTTCGGTATTAGGGTTAGGGTTAGGGTTTTGCGAAGAAGACCGGCGCCTCGGTGGTTCTCGGACGAGCCACCGTGCCAGGCTTCCTCCGTCCGACGCGTCTGGTGCCGCCTGGGCTCGCGGTCTCGATCGGCGGCGCGCGCGAGCCCCTGCTCGCATGCGCGTCGCCGCGTGATCGCACGTCCTCGGCTCCTGTCGCGTCGCATCGCGTTTGATCGGGGCCGGCTAGGGTTTGGCGGGCTTGGCCGGTGGCGCGCGCGAGCCCTTGCTCGCCGGCGCGTCGCCCCATGCCCGTCGCCCTCGGCTCCCACTCGATTGGCAACCCTCTTCGATCGATCATAGCGCAATTCGTCCCGGCGCAAGCGCCGACGAATCGCACATCTAGTTCGTTCGAATAATTCAAGTTCTATGATTCGAATGTTCTTGAGTTCAACATGCATAAACATAAAAAATAAAAACACAAGAACATGCTTCGTAATCAATCAAGACATGCATACATGAATTTCGCGAAATTTAAATCCAAATAATCAGAGCCAAAGACTGGCTCTGATACCAATTGTTGGTGCACGCAGCGGAAGAGCATGTAAATAAATCACATAATAATCAGATCTATTTAGCAGATTATTTAGACAAAATCTATTCGCGCAATTATCACATGTATCATGCTCATAACTTGAATTAATCATGCTTTAAGAATATTGAAAACCTAAAACATGCTTTTCTACGGAGTAGAATAATACCTAATTAATTCTCCAAAGAATTGAAGATGGCTAGCGACTTCTCCACGTGTAGCTTTAAGTACTAGACCACAAATCTTCTCTCTGGTTCCCGAACTGTACTCTAATATCAGTGTGGGCTGATCTTACTAGAATACTAGGACTTAAATAAAGAAGACAGAAGAAATCCTTTTTGGAATAGGACTCAAATTCGAAATCTCCTACAGCTGGGAGAGATC